>NW_028321934.1:0-300000 GCF_036245765.1 Copidosoma floridanum | reverse complement strand
TGTGTTTCACTTCGTGCCCTTAAATCACCTGGAGTCCCCTCTGCTCTGAAGTGTAAAATGTTAAGCAGGCAAAAAATACCCACAGACATAATCTATCACTTTTCGCCCTCAAAAAGAAAAACGTCGTTCAAATTTTGGGCTCAAACATACAACAATCCTGCCCTTCACGCAAGAGATTTTTTAGATTACACTCATTGTACGAACACAATTAATTTTCGAACCAGTTAGAGCACGTTAAATTTAAAAGCAAATAGCAATTATGTATACGTCTATAATTATAAGTGTCAAAAAATTTATGGTTGTACTTGGCCAGCCAACCCGAAGATGATGTGAGAAATTCCTCATCCCTTTTCAATGAAAACCGCAATATTCTGTTAACATCAGTAAAATCTAATCTAACTTATGTGTATTATTATAATGTATTCATAAATAAAATTTACTTGTCATTATTCGGTAATCATGAATTAACTTATTATCTCTACCTCGGGGCGTTTTTAGTGATATTTGGACCTTTACATTTCCCTGGTAAGAAAATAGCTTATGCCACACCATTACCATCCAACCTGATAACCCTACAGACCCTCAAACCCAACTTTGCAGGTCCCGCTGGCCGCTGAATAGCCCCTAACATGATGGCGATTGTACAACGAAAACTTATATTTCTTTTTATGTATAAGTTTGTTTTTTAAAAAAAATCTTGGTTCGTATTTTGCAAAAATATGAATTGAAATCTAGAGGAACTAATTTTCAAGAATGTAAATTGAAATCTAGAGGAAGTATTTTTCGACTCAACGTTCTAAGGTTTCTTTTATTTCTCCAAAATTATGTCCATTGTGTACGTTATAGGTCACCAAGTACGACTTACATGCTCAATTGGCGCAGGTGTTTTTTATGTTTAGGTACAAGTTGCAAAAATTGTTTTTATTACCTAGGGCGCCAATCGCAGTGTTGGTTTTGTATCTGATGTTGCCTGTCACCAAGAAAAGCACCGGGCCCGAGGGACTTTAATATTTAGGTTACTTAAATATAAAACCTAATTATAAAATATATTATTAATTTGGATTTTAATTTTGTAATTTTTTAAAATTTACAGATTTTTGGTCGGGGCGGGATGGTAAAAATTATTATTACTTAATATTTTAGACAAATGGTCAACTCATTTAAAAAAATATAATATTTTAACTTAGAAATTTGTTTTTGCATGTCATGAACGTACTTTCAAAATTTGTATCAAAAACATTTTTTTTTTGAGGCACACCTTCAATGTATGGTTTATTTTATTGATAATGTCACAAACAATGTGGGATTATACAATAAATTGATACAACTTTTTTGTGTATATAACAGGAAATTGTGTCACATTGACTTAAGCTTGTTTTGAAAATTTTTACCTCATAGCAGATTATCTTGCGAGCATAAAAATTTTTATGAAAAAGCGATGGATGTTAAAAAATTTTAAATGTCTTTCGTGTACTTGCGTATATCAATTTTTGAGTCATACGTGTTCAACGCTGTCGACACAAACAACATAGAGTACAATAAAATCAGTATTCTTGAGGTAATTTGTAATATTCAATTATTTTTTATAATCCAGACCCAATTTCTTTGTTTTGATTTCATACATTCAATTTTTAAGTTTACATAACAGTGAAAAGAGAGCAAAATGAATTAGCTACTCAAACAACTAATCTCAGTTATTCTAGTTTTATTTTAACAGTACATTTTATACGCTTAACCGTAACTTATTCAAGCTCAAAAATGTTGTTATTATATACAAAAAGCATGAAATCTGTAATCTATAGTCAATAGTAGCATCTATATTATATGCATAATAGTACGTAAACCACAAAAAAGGGTGTTACTCTGACTCAAATCCATGATCAAATTTTTTTTCTTTGTAGCCCATGACATTACAAGTAAAATGGGCCCAGTTTCAATAGTATGCCTCAAAAAAATTTTTTTATTTAAATGGGGGATCGAATTAGAACACTTTTTGTGGATTTTCTTAGGTATACGTTGAAAAACTACTTAAAGAAAAAAAAAGGCTAGAGAGCTATAAGAATATATTATTATCAAAGAGAAAGGCATCACATGATGCACAATGATGCCACAGTGAAAAAAATTAAATGCATGAAAATATATTAGTGATCTAATACATGAAAATAAAAATTAAAAGAGTCGATAGTGAGTCCTCCGTCACTTACTTCACGTTCGTATTATTTCGTAAATGATTATTACTTTAAAAAATGTATTAAAATTTATAGGATTAACGTCCTATGAACTAGTCCATAATTTTGTTTCAAGAAACATAAGAGAAATAACTAATAAAAATAGTACCGCTCGAAATGTACAACCCTTTGATAATTTTATTTAATGGATGTAAATAATCAAAAAAACCTTGAACGAAGTAGTATAAAATAACGTAATATTAACCTCGTGTTTGTATTTTTATAAGAAATCTTCCTTAATAGTTTACCTGTAAACTCCTGATGCACAAAGATTCGCCATACATTTAAAAAACCGTCTGACAATTTATGAACGAATCCTCTTCTATCTTTATGTAATACTAAAATCACACCAAATAATACTGAAGAAACAGGTACGAGTATAATCAAGAAAATCCAAATGCGTTTGCTAAAAACCTGTTTAATAAACAAGATAAAACGTTACATGAAATTAAAGTCATAAATATTCTTCAGTTGAAATATTTTACCTCAAAAAAAGCTTTCCATGGAATCTCCATAGTACCTGGTAATTTATAGTATAATGTATCTTGAAAATCCATAACTTCAATCGTTATGTCATATTTATCTAAATTTTTTTCACTCAAATACTCGCCAGAGAAAATAATACTCTCATTTAATAATTTTGTAGAATCAATTGATGTATTATTGACACTTTCATTTGATTCTTTCTTGACATGGGAATCATTTTTATACTTATAGGCCAATCCTGTTCTTAATGCAAAATCTTTAACTACTGATGAATAAAACGAAAAAGACTACGAAAATTGTAGAAAAAAATTTTAGTTTTTTAATTGCAATAATTGTGGTATTTTAAAATAAACCAAATTTTTTACTCAACAAATTCGTTACCTCAGCGATAATTGTAGCCGACGCCCCACTTAAATTCTTTCGCCTCTGAACAAAAGCTTGTTTGTCTATTACGGTCAATCCATCCTTCTTGCTCCACTCGAATAATTTATTAACTTGTAATTCATTTTGGGGCCCGACAGCGAACCATTCATGAATGTTTTTATTGTTTCCGCATTTTATTAAGACTTCACTTTCCATATTCAAGTGAAGGTAATTCTTTTTAGGATATCGGCAAGTGCTATCAATTTGTTCAGTAACGGCAGGCCGGAATAACAATAACCATACGTGAGGCGAAAGATTATGATGCCTCGAGAAACGCGTAAATTTTTCGAAATCATTGTCAGTATTTAAAAACGCCACGAAAAGGGTTTTTGAGTAATTTCTTAGTTTCGGATACTTTTCTGGAAGATCCGATATAGTCGAAGCTACGGAGTATACCATTTTACGCGAAAATTCTTTAACCATGTTAATCACCGAATGTATATCTGTGAATTTAAAGAAAAATTGCTGATATTTACTATTAATAATTATTATAATCGCTTTACTTTTACTCACCTTCGTTGTTCCTATAAATAATTCCTATGCTGGTGGTCGCATAGAACTTTTGTACATCCAAAATTACAGGAACTTGACTTTCCATGTTTTTCGCTGAATCACATGGCATGAATAAAACAACGGCGAATATTACAACGAGGCTAGTTAGCTTCATCATTTTTAACTGAAAATAGATTGAGAAAATATACACGTTTACTCACAGAATTAAATAAAATCATTGTATAAACGTACTCTGTACGAGTTAGTGAACGCAAGACTATTTTACGTGAGTACAACTACTAACGCATAGTGAAACAAATATTTTATTTAATTTAATTTACAATATTTATACAGCAGTACAATTTTTTTTTCTTGTTCCTCTGCCGAAAGTAAGACTTTGTTTCTTGATTTCGGGGAGCAAAGTGCCACATTCCCCCCAGGTAAAAAATCGCATGCACTACTCATAGGAAAAGTATTGTGCCATCCTCTGCGTGGTTCCCACCCTCACCTACGGCTCGGGAGGCAATTTCCTCGCAGAGCATGCTAAAATACTGTTTCTAATAAGCAGTAAATACGATTTTGACCTGAGAGGCAAAAACCTTATGTTGCACTTTTCTCCCTCAAATCAGGGAAAAACGTCGTATTTTTAGAGGAGGAAGAGAAAAAATCGTATACGGGTCTCGGGAACAAAGTACGGGTCATCAAATCATCTCCCGGGTGTTTGCCTCGCCTTCGGTTCAGGAGGCAATTACACACCCGGGAAGGAATGCCATTTTTTGCTCCCTTGGTGCGTAATATAGTATTTATAGTCTAAAATTAATCAAGTATGAAATTTGTGAAAGTCGCATTTCTATATTCTTATTTTTAACTTTTGTAACGCTATCATATTTTCATTATAGTTAACATTCTTTTAGTAATCCTAAATAAATTACAAAATTTACTTTATATTTTGTAAAATAGTAGATAATGTGCTTAGAAATTGAGCATTAACAAATCTCAAATTATTATTTTTTCAATCTCAATAGAAATAAAATATTTTCCGGAAGTATGTATACTTTAATCAAGAAATCTTGAATATGCTTTTGTTGTATAATTGTGTGGCACATAATTTTTTATACAATTTTATACATATCTACACTCTTACTTTAAAACCAAATTATAGGATTTTTAACCCTTTTTACCATTTTTTTGACATAATTTGTTACGAAAGTTACTTAACAAAACTATAAAAAATATTTGAAAAGCTTGACTTTCTTTATTTTTGATTTTTGATTAAGTAAGGTATACGTAAATATATGCATCTAAATTCGTCCAAATTCTAATTTTACAAATTTCATCGAATTTCTCAACTTCTTGGCTTTTTCAAGTACTATTTTTTTAAGCTTACCACTTCTTGACATCGTAAAAATACGTATAACTTACTATTTTTAAATCTTTAATGTTATTCTGCTTGTTATTGTACTCTAATAAGTAACGGATAATTAGTTACGGAAAAAATGAGGTGCACGAAACAAACTTAAATGTTTCAAAAGCATTCAAGGCTAAGACATTATTCAAATGTTAGTAACGTCAGATTTTTAGATTTTTTAAACAGTTGACATCTATATACAATTTTTTAAAGTTTTTAGTAAAACATTATATTGTTAATCTTTATTAGATGGGGAAGCTGTGATGAAATAAGTAGAAAAATAAAAATAAACTTTTTTGTAATTCATTATTTAGGATGCAAAACAATGTTAAAGTGCCTTCCGAGGTCTCCGTAACTATTGGTAACATTTTATTAGTTTTACATAAAATTTCTAAATAAAAAAAAAAGCTTAATTATGCTTGTTGAGTTAAGTTAACGCTGTTTTTAAAAAAAACAAAGAAATTATGTTGAAGTAATGTTTACTGTAAATTTCTACGTTAATGTGTACGAAACGCCCTCTATTATCCTCTCACATAGAAAACTTTAAGCTTTTCTTGAAACTCACTGCATTTTATAAATAAGAATTTATGTCAAATGTTTTTTTTCTTTCACACACGCTTACGAGAAAGAAATAGAAAATTGTATTTTTCATAGGGGCCACGTGTTATAATAACAATAAGCAAAGAAGTAATAATAATAGAAAAAATTATTTTCTTTAAGACATAACTTCGACAAAAGCTTTCAGTTATATAGCGTGCATTGCTCAGCTTAATATGTATCAAAAAAGTGCATCATTCAAGAGAAAACAAAAAGACTTTAATAAGAGCGAAATAAATCTATTTCTGCCAGAGAGAGAATTTAATCACGTACTTACTTGTTAACTTGATTCTCGTGACGCAAACAATGACTTTCGAAATCTCCTCAGATAAAGCTGGGTACGGCTGGAATTGGACGATCTTTTGATGCTGGGAGTTTGGGTTCTCGAGATTCACAGGACACTTTTCACGGATAAATATCGATTTGAGCACTAAATTCCTTTGACAAACTGTATAGGAAACGTAGAACACAGTAATCACTTGGGGTTGAGGTGTTGTCTAGCTGACGCACTGCGAGACAGTGACGTGGTAGGGCTATGCCTTGAAGGGCTTGGAATCCCCTTTCCCACCACCAAAATTTTCTGGCTATGGAGTGGGAAAAAAGTCACGCCCATCGACACAGTCAACCCCTTTCCAACTTCTCCTCATTTTATTTGTATTTCCGAAAACAAACAAAACGAAAGCCAATCGTCGTAGGACAAGTTGCAAAGAAACCAATACATGACAAAATTTCAAAGCAATGCACCATATAGGCTTAAAGCTACTTTCTATTGGAGATACACTTTATATAACAAGCAACTTTTCAGCAATGTATATTATCATTTTTTTAAATACTAAACTATTTAAATGTTTGGGTAACACAAAAAATTAAGTAGCAACTTAAGTTATATATCGAATAACTTACTCGTTTATTTACAACAGTTAATTGGTTGTATGTTAATTTAATCATGTTTCTGAAGTTCACTAAACAATTTAAATTATATATTTTAGGAATTATTCTGACCAATTTATGTGTAACTAGTACTCGATATTGAACTGTTACTTGGTATTTTGTGAATTCAAAAATTCACAAAACTTTGTTTATAGTATGATTTCCATGTGTTTAATGCTAGATAAAAATTTGGTGTACATTTATTACGTCGTGTACTTATATCTTCGTTTGTTTGTTTAATTTTCTATAATACGAATTATGGGTTTATTTATTTTTAAAATTTTTAATTTTCATAATGTTGTAGAATAAGTAAAAACCGTCTGTTAATCTGATTAATGAATGAAAAAATATTCTTTGTCATTAAATTTGGGCATGATTAAACTTTATGATGGTTATTGAAGCTTTCGTTAGTTAAAAGGTCAGGTAATTTGTACTCCGCGAAAAAACAGCTTTAGGAATTACAATTTTTCTCGTCTATGTTTGTTCTATTTATCAGAAGTTTGTTCAGCAATGACTTATGATTCTATAAACTATTCTCTCTAAATTTAAATGAGCATTGGTATCATTAAATATTTAAATAAAGTTAAATTATCTCCGTCATATAGACACTAAGTGAAATATTACACACTGAAAAAAAAAATTATTAAAATATGAGAGATTTTTATTAATCTACATTAAAAATTATAATTATTCTGAACTGCTACTTACAAATCAGTTTTTTTTCGTTATAGAGTTAGTGAAGTTCCGGCCTCGTTACAATTGAAAAAGCCGTCATTTTTTTAAGAAAGAAAGTGTTCCGAGTCTGATAGGTAATTACAGTTTTTTTATGGTTATGGTTAAGAAATGGTCTTTCTTTGCAATAATTGAAAAGATCATTCATGATTGACCGTATAAACATTTTTTCTGGAATAAAAACCTCAAATTTATACTGGTTTATTTAGGCAAATAGTTTTCATTTAATTTCTCAATTTGACCCCGACTGCCTTTAAACCTTTTTTTTTTTTGTATGGCTGGAAGATACAAACAGATTAGTTTTAAAATGAGGGTTGAGTTCAAATTACATTAACAATTGACGTGGTATTCTCCGTTACTCCATAATACGGTCTACTAAAACACACCACGTGCGATTTCACGTATTTGGTAGCTAAAGTTGTTGTCAAAAAATCGCATGTAATATAAAAATCAATCCTATATTACCTATCTGCATTGACTTAAACATTTAGAAATTTTTTGTAAGCTCCTACCTGTATAATAAAAAAAGTGCCATTACTAAATCTTCCATAGATATAGTACTTGATACAATATTGGGGCTCTATACTATATACACAGATATGTATAAAGTTCTTCTCCCAACGCACCCATCCTATTCTGCGGTTAAGGACATATATAATTAAAACAGCCCACACACTATCAGAAACATTTTTCTGAGCTTTTCCCTTCCGATGTCTGAGTTTCCTATAGCTCTATCTAGCATACATCAAAGAAGCGACACTATATAGAGTTGAGCCCAAGAAGTGTGATAGTACCAATGCGTACTATGTGCATGTCAATTGAATTTTACTACTGTACTACGCAGCTCTACTTATAATTTATTTATATCAGTTTGTATATGTCCTGCCCGTGTTTTTGTTTTACGTTTATTTTTCCTACCATCTGTTTTTTGGATCAAGCGCTAACCCTTTTGTAAGTAAATCATGTCATTGATTGAACGCTTTTTTTTGAGCGTTTGAATAAAATTACAAGCCATTTATTTGTTGGTGTCGAGGATTTTTTATGTTTGGAGCCTACCACATAGTGTTTGTGAGACTACCACATTTTGTGAGCACGTGGCTACTTCTCTGGCAAGGAAAAGCCACAAAAATCGGAAGAAGATATTGACAGCTATCTAAAAATAAGCAATAAAACACCAAATTATTTTGTGCAGCATGTATTAAATAAAATTGAAGGAAATATTCTATTTTACTTTTTTGAAATTGAATTAATTTGTATGCATCACTACTGTAGTTATATTTTTTGTTAAACTACATCCTAATTACTAAACAACAATTTTTGTTATGACATTTTTGTTTTTCATGGTACTAGATTTTTTACTTTTTTCCCCTTATTTAAGATAGAAACAATGATAATGAGATCCAGACGTGAGTTTTTAGGTCTGGAAGATGTGAGATTTAAATAACTTTAGAATAATAAGTTATGCAAGTGCAAGTGATTCAAAAGAATCCTTGTTATTTAATGTGGAAAACTTTAACAAAACGTTATATCGATTTGAGATTAAACAAATATCTCACTTTATAAGCGTATTCAAAAAAATAAAAAAGTCGTAGTAATTTTTCGTTTTCTACCTAAACTGTTTCATTGGCTTACTGCGTACAACGAGAAATATTCCATGAAATAAAACAATTTATATGCCAGAGATTTGAAATATTAATACCTTAGTATAAAATAAATAATATATTGAGCCATTTTTAATATCAGGACTACCACCACCACATGAGGTTAATCAACCGTTGGAGCAAATTGTTCCAACCAATCACAACCCTAGGCAGGACCACGTATCTACTCGTAGCAAATACGAGCTACTTTCACTTCTACCCTTTAAATATCACGGCCAATCTACTCAAACTAAAGAGCTTTTTCCTCCCACCATACCAGCGTTAACGCGAGCTTGACCGAGTACCTTTTTTCCCCTGCGACCGGAACTTTTGGATATTTTGTCTTCTTCTGTCATTATTTTCATGAGTATTCAAGCTATGTCGTGATTTTCTGCCTTTTGTTTGTAAATAAGTTGACGAAGAACAGATATTTTCGAATATGGTTTATAAAAAATAATCCCTTCTTTATCCCAGCGCCACAAATCACAGGCCAACAAACACACCTATGTATGCAATCTATTTTTCTTGTTTTGTTTGCACCTCTCATCTTTTTTCTCTTATTTTTTTATTAATTTTTTTTAATTGTTTAATTTACTGAAAAATTGTATTATTGTGAATAAACAGATCATTTAACTTGATTAAATAACGCTTGTTATCTTATTTCTTATAAACAAATTTATGAAGTTTAAATTACTATAACAAGAAAAATCATTCGATCTCTCGACCTGCTGAGTGACATAAATCACCTGTCCCTCATACAACTGCCAAGGCCTCTGACGTTTAACGTGCGATAATATATATATTCATATGCACATACAAAAAGCTGCAGCCAAAATTGACGCCCCTCTAATATCGAGTATGAATGATTATGAAAAAATATTTGGCAAACTAGCAGAAAATATTTTTCTTCGCAGGGAGGCCCATTGACCTATGAAAGTTCTTTGTTCAAGTCTTTGTCTGGTTGTACTTATAAATGATTTAATCTTTTTCATGTTTTATTTTATAATTAAATTTAAAAAATATTTGCCGACTAGTCCTATGCTTTAATTATTTTAAAATGACTACCACCTATACGTATACCATAGTGTATATACTATACTAGTCCAGTAAAAATCGTTTGCGGGTAAAAGTGGGTGATTCCTCACCAGCTGCTCTCCCCTATAGGAGAACTATACTATTAGCGGGTACGCGGTAGCCAAGGGCTTTAATAAATCATGTGCTAAGAGAGTCCTTTTTTGACGCGCTGTTGGATGTATTATTCATGTGCTACCTACCGATCGTGTCAAGGGGGTCGAAGAGCTACGAGACTAAATTAATAATAAGAGTGTAGTTGTGTCCTTGATCACTACATACCTGGTTAGGTATATAGTCCGATAACTCTTTGGCTTGACTTTTATAAAGTAGTCGATTGTCCTTTCCGTGATTCTTACGGATGAGTGTATTGATTTTTTCAATTTAGCCGATCGCTTCGGATAAAAGTCTCTTGCAAGAATCCAAAACGTCTTTTATTAGAAAAATATACTGTATCGGGTAAAACTCGAAACTCCTGAGACTCTTGCAAGACTGGCACAGTCACGTTAACGAAATTTAATTCATTTAAGTTTTATTTGTTTTTTTTTGTTCGTTTTTATAATGGATTTAACAACATTTAGATGGGTGTACGATACTCGAGAATATAAATTTATATAAAATCCGCCTATGTCTGACTAAACTCGGACTCGTACTACTTGAAATTGGATGACTCGCAGTTTCCTGATTGCAGACAAATGACGAGCTTACTTCATACCTCATGCCTAGGAAAAATTTTCGAAAATTTTTTTACGTTTGCTCGATGATCGTGGCAGGCTTAGGCGTTCCCAGCTAAAAATGCAAGCGGATTCTCAGGTGTCTCGAGGACGACCAGGTATACCCTCCGCCAGCACAGTCTCGCTAAACACTTGGTGTGTCGATGCTTACTGGAAGCTTCTCTGCAGTGTTGCCTTTGAGGTTGTACTTTGTTAGTGATTAAGCACGAGCCTTTTGAGTCAAATTGATCGAGACACTATTTGAATACGTGGCAATATCAATTTGAGAGGTAACAAGTATTATTTATCGAAACTCGTTAGTATTGATGTATATTGTATTCATCTCCTAGGGTTTAAATTTTGGTTAAAGTTTATCTGATTTAGTTGTCTACTATTTGAAATACAAATTTTCCTTTCGTACCTTAAGTACTACAATATTACAAACAACGTCAGATCAGATTCCCTAACGCAAGGGTATATCTGCAATCGTTTACAAATCGCTTTTTTTTCATAAATTATCTTATTAAATATATGTTCTTCGTCAAATTATTTACAAACGAAAATCACAAAATCAATACATAACTTGAATACTCATGGAAATAGTAACAGAGGAAAGACAAAATACACAAAAGTTGCGGTCGCAGGGGAAAAAAGACACTTGGTCGCGAGTTTGAGAAGATTGGCTGTGATATTCAAAGGGTAGGAGTGAAAGTAGCTCGGATTTGCTGTAAGAAGATACGGGGCCCTCCGTAGAATTGCAATTGGTTGAAACAATGGGCTTTAGCATTCGATTAACCAGGTGTGGTGGTGGTAGTCATGATGTTGGGAATGGTTTAATATATTATTTATTTCATTCCAAGGTATTAATTTTATAAATCCCTGTCAGCTGCGTTGGTTTATTTTTTGGAATATTTTTCGTTCTACGCCGAGAACTAATAAAGAACATAAGGTAGAAAAAAAAAATACCAGGATTTACTTTGATTTTAGGGAGATACTTAAAAAAGTAAAAAATCGCTTGTTGCAGAATCGGTAGGATGCCTAATTGAAATTTTTTATAATTAATATTAAGGACCTACTTGAATCACTTGAACTTGCGTAACTTATTATTCTAAAATTATTTAAATCTTATATCTTCTAGACCAAGAAATTCATGTTTGGATCGTAGAATTATTGTTTCTATCTTAAGAAAAGAAAAAAAAAAGTAAAAAATCTTATACCATGAAAAACAAAAGTATTGTAAAAAAAATTGTTGTTTAGTAATTAGGATGTAGTTTAGTTGAAAATAGAACTACAGTAGTGATGAATGCATAAAAATTATTTTTAATTTAAAAAAAAAAATTTTTCCTTCCACTTTATTTGGTATAAGCTGCACAAAATGATTAGGTATTTTATTGCTTATTTTGAGCTTGTGGTCACTATCATACGTTGATTTTTTTGGTTTTTTCTTACTAGAGAAACGGCCACGGTAAAATTAAGTCGCAACACTGTCTCTAAAAATAAAAAAGAACACACACCAACAAACAGCTGATTTGTACAAACACCCAAAAGAGAGTGTTCGATCAATAACATGATGTACTTACAAATCTGTCAGTGCTTGATTCAATAAACATATCATAGGAAAAGTAAATGTGGAACAAAAGCAGGTGCAGGACCTACACGAATAATTGTAAATATATTATGAGCAGAGCTGCGTAGTAGAAGGTGGTAAAACTGAATTGTCATGACATTGAATGTATCAGTCCTGACACGCGATATTTGAGGGAAAAAACTATTCTTCTTCAGCTCAACTCTATATGTAGTGTCGCTACTTTGTTTTATGCTGGAAAGTAAAGATAAAATATTAGAAATTTTTGACTTTGGTAGGGTAAAAGTTCGAGGAAGCGTTTTTAAGAGAGTAGGGGCTGTTGTAATTGTATATGTCCTTATCCGCAGGAAAAAAGGGTAGATACGTTAAGCAGAGGCCATGTACACATATATGTAAGTAGGACAGAGTGCTATTGTTGTACTTGGTACTGTAGTTACGGACAAATGAGCGATAGCACTTTATCTTGAGTTTAAAGGTAAAAGCTTAACCAAAATTCTGCAATGTTAAGGTACAAGCAAAAAGGTACGTATAATATTCAAATTGACTAACGTATGTGCTTCTAGGCTAGAATCTCTAATAAAAAATATCTTTAAGCATATGATGCATTGATTTAAAATTTTATCATGTATTGGTTTCTTTGCAACTCGACCTACGTGGATTGGCTTTCGTTTTGTTTGTTTTCGGAAATACAAATAAAAAGAGGGGAAGTTGGGAAGGGGTTGACTGTATGTCGATGGGCGTGACTTTTTTCCCACTTCACGGCCAGGAAGTTTTGGTATAGTGGGAAAAGGAATCCCAAACCCTTTTAAGCCGTGTCGTAGCCAGGATGACCAGATCTGATAACTAACAGCCGAATTGGCGATTTTTGACCAACTATGGCGTAAAATTTTTGTATATTTTGCACTTAGATATTTTTTGGTGACTTCACCTAAAGCTCCCCTGTATAAACTCAGCGTCCATCAAATACATGTACTTTTTATTGAATAAAATATTGAAGGCCAATTGCTCACTTGATAATTACGATTGAACATTCCTGAAGTTCGTTTTTAGCTGTAGCTGTAGGATAGACAAATCCTGTGGTTCTGAAACTTGGCTCAAAAAACCGAGAAAGTAAAATCAGTGCTGCATGTGCCTAGTACCTCAGGGTGGTTCTCAAATAAATGTAATATTTTATTTATGTCTCTATAAATTTTTATTTTGTAGTTGGTTTATTGACGATTTTTTTTATTTTTTTTATTTCTTATTTCAAAATGAATCTCTTATATATCTAAAATTTGTTCTGCACTTTTTTATTGTATCTTGTTACTTAATGCAGGGATAAAAAAATTTTTTCGAAGAAGAAGTGAAAAATATTATATGCATTAGTTATTTATGCTAATGAAAATTGTGTGGCAAGTTGTTATAAAAAAAAAAGCTTAATTTTTCGCAAAACATAGATCAAGCCACTGTATGTATTGAATATTAAAAAGATTTAAAGATAACAAAAAAAATAGTAAACAGTTAATTTTTTTTTTTTTAGGCTTTTTACACTTGCACGTCTATAGTAGCTAACATTTTTATTTTTCAATACTTAACGTATATAATGTTAAAAACAGTTGTTACGCTGTATTTTTAAAAATAATACAGACACAAAAGGTAGTACAATTTACCTCATACACCGTATCACATGCTTTATACGTATATTTTTGCTTGACTTTTATGCTATTCATCTTGCAAAAAGTGCACTTTCCTTAAAATAAAATTTTTTTAACTCATTTCCGACCAATTGTATTTTTTTCATTTTTATTGATATAAAAATGTCATACATTTTTTTTAATAAAACAACTTTTTTTTTTTACAATACAAAATAAATATTTTTCAAACAAAAAAAGGAGGGGCTTATTCAACGAGAATAAAGTTTATTGCAAAGTTTTTTGATAATTATATTTTAATACTATATAATGTTTATAACTTGCATCATATTGCTGATGATGTCAAAAATATGAAGTGTTCGTTGAATGAAATTTGAGCTTTTGATTTTGAAAGCACTCTAGGCGTAACAAAAGAGCAGATTGCTAGTGGATACAAGCCTCTCGTTTAGCTATGCAAAAAAATCGAAGAGAAACGCTTAATAAACAATAAAAAAAAAAAGAAAAACAATTAAATTTAACAATTATAAAATCCAGTAAAAACCAGAAACAAATTTATTTGGAAAAAGTGAATTACATGGAATTTGACATTTGGATTCAAGAACCAATCAATGTTGTGTTGACAAAAGACTCTGTAAAGTGATAAAAATTAAACAAATGGCTATGAATCCAACTAGTGCTCTTGGCGATTCTAAAGTTACTTTAGAGCAGTTACTTATTCTTGGACCTGGCTTTACGTACCCGAGCGATTCAACACTTATAAATATGTAGAAAGTCAAAAAAGATTTTGAAAAGAAAGTGGAAAATTTTAACATGAATAATATACAATCGAAACTAATTTTATTTAAAATTTTTGAACTTTTGGAAGATGATAGTACATTGTTCATTGTTCCACTGCTACATTAATGTAAAAAATATGTATAGGCTGTGCATAGGAAAGTGTATTTTACAATGACGAAAGCGTATGATTATAACATTGACAGTGCTTACTGTTTGTGCTTCATTACATGTGCATGAGGAAGCAATTGGCAAACGAAGTGAATTGATTGTTATTATTTGCATCAACAGTGAAAGGTGTTAGTAACTACGTGAGACAACTGTTAATATGAACAATTATTGTGTTAGTGTCATTGTATATACGTTATTCGAAATTCTTGATGGTTATAATAAAGTAAACACTGCAGTTTGTTCTGCTGACTACTTTTAATCTTCATCAGTATCAAATTTGTACTCTGTAAAGGTAAAGAACAAAATTTTTTTTCTTATGACTATGATGACCTTTTGTACGTGATGAGTTTCATTACAGATAAACAGTAAATTTGTCATAGTAAAAATTGATAGCAGCGCAAAAGAATTTTCTGAGCCTTTCATTGTACATGTCACTTTTATTGGTGTTGATAACGTAACAGGCCAAAGATACAACATTTTATATGCCTCTTCCATAGACAGACGATGATATTCAAGTCATATCCAACTTTGTAAGCAGTAGTGCAATTCCACCGCCTACTTTGTCTTACTTATAAAATTTTCAAAATGTATATATATATTTTAGATACGTACGAAGAAGCATTGATACATCTGAGCTCTATGACATTCATACCCAAGAAACCTCGATCTTTGTTTACTATATCTAAAACAACGTGCTCAGAAGCAGGGAAAAGTATATCTTTAAAATCAAATGCTTCATCGTCAAAAGTCATTGACAAAACTTCGACGGATAACATGTACATCTTATTTTGTGTTCAAAGCCTTTCAGAGGCAATAAAGACTGGTACTGCAAGTCTTGCTGAAAATGTTGAGGAACAATCAAAAGGTTTTAATGTATAATTATCAACGTATGTATAAATATTCTTTACACACATTCATGTAGTAACCATTGCGTACGTAATTATTTTTCACAAATCCACTATGAAAATATATACGATAGATATCTTTATTATCAAACCTATATTTATCCTGTAAATTCATAAATAAAGTTCGTATAGACATAATTTTATCATCATAAGTTTGTTTAGCCTTAATTAACAAGTCTATAAAACTATTCCTTCTAAAATTCAAATGAGCATTATTACCATAAAATATTTAAATAAAATTTAAGTATCCTTGTCAAAAATAAACTAAAATAAATATAACAAATTAAAAAAAATTTTTTAAATTAAAATATGAGAGTTCTTTTATTAATCTTTTTTAAAAACTACAATTATTATGAGCTGCTAAACTGACCCGTTTTTTCTGTCGTTGAGTCAGAAATTCCAGCCAACTTACGACTGAAAAGGCCGTCCTTTTTGTAAGAAGGAAAGTGCGCTGAGTCTGAAAGACAATTATAGTTTTTTTATAGTTATGGTTCAAAATGGTATTTTTTTGCAATCATTATAAAAATCATTTATGATTTACCATAGAAACAATTTTTCTGGAATAAAACACTGAAATTTGTACTGGTTCATTTAGGCAAATAGTTTTCATTTAATTTCTCAATTTGACTCCAACTGCCCTTAAACCTTTTTTTTGTTGTATGGCTGGAAGATACAAACAGATTATTTTTAAAATGAGGGTTGAGTTCAAATTACATTAACAATTGACGTGGTATTCTCCGTTACTCCATAATACGGTCTACTAAAATACACCACGTGCAATTTCACGTATTTGCTAGCTAAAATTGCTGTCTAAAACTCGCATACAATATATGAATCAATTCGATATTAGCTATCTGCATTAACTTGAACATTTAAAATTTTTTGTAAGCTCCAACCTAAATAAAAAAAAAAATGTCATTACTAAATCTTCCGTAGACAGTACTTGATGCAATATTAGGGCTCTATACTAAATACACAGATATGTACAAAAACATCTCCCAACGCACCCATCCTCTTCTGCGGTTAAGGACATACATAATTAAAACGGCCCATACGCTTTTAGAAACGTTTTTCTGAGCTTTCTCCTTCCGACGTCTAAAATTTACCATAAGTAGCACTATCCGTCATAAATCAAAGAAGCGAGACTATATGGAGTTGAGCCCAAAAAGCGTGACAGTACCAATGCGTACAATGTCCATGACAATTCAGTTTCACCACCTGCTACTACGCAGCTCTACTTATAATTTATTTATATCTGTTTGTGAATCTCCTGCCCGTGTTTTTTTTTTACGTTTATTTTTTCTATGATCTTTTTTTAGTACAAGCACTGACCCATTTGTAAATAAATCATGTCATTGATCGAAAGCTTTCTTTTGGGTGATTGTATAAAATCTCAAGCCATTTATTTGTTGGTGTGTAGGATTTTTATGTTTCAAGCATATGTGGTAGTTTTAAGAACACGTAGCTACTTCTCTGGCAAGGAAAGACCAAAGAAATCGAAGTATGATATTGACCGCAATCTTAAAATAAGCAATAAAACATCTTATATTTTTGTGCAGCGCGTACTGACTTTACTGTAGTTGTATTTACAATTAAACTTTACCTTAATAATAAAATAACAGCTTTTGTTAAAACATTTGTGTGTTTCCATGGTACTAGAATTTTTTTTTCCCCTTTAGATAGAAACAATGATAATGCGATCCAGACGTGAGTTTTTAGGTGTGAAAGATGTGAAATATAAATAATTTTAGAATAACAAGTTATGCAAGTGCCAGTGATTGGAGTGGATCCTTGTTATTTATTGTGAAAAACTTTAACAAAACATCCTATCGATTTTAGATTAAACAATTTTCCTATTTTTTAAGCGCTTTCAAAAATAAAAATAAAATCGTCGTAATTTTTCGTGCTCTACCTAAAATTTCTCATTGGTTTACTGCGTACAACGAGAAATATTCCATAAAATAAACCAACGTAGGTGCCAGGGATTTAAAATATTAATACCTTAGCGTAACATAAATGATATATAAAGCCATCTCTAACATCAGGACTACCACCACCACATGAGGTTAATCTAACTTTAGAGCCCATTGTTTCAACCAATCAAAATTCTACAAAGGGCAACGTATTTACTTGTAGTAAGTACGAGCTTTTTTCACTCCTACCCTTTAAATATCACGGCCAATTTTCTTAAACACGTGACCAAGCGCCTTTTTTCCCCTGCAACCGCAAGTTTTGGATATTTTCTCCTCTTTTTTTATCATATTCATAACTGTTCAAGCTACGTATTGATTTTTTCTCACCGTTTGGAAATAGGGGTACTAAAAACAGATTTGTTTGTAGATAGTTTGTACAAAATTATTAATTAGTGAGCACAAGCAGACAAATGCGTCATCTATCACTGATCCGTGACTGTTTGCAAAACTGAGTTATACATACGTAAACATTCGAAGGGAACTTTCATCGTAAATAACAGATAATTACAGGCTCCAATCTTTAACTTAACTTACACCATAGGGGATAAAAATTTTTTTCGAATATTCAGAATTTCTATGTTTTTTTGAAGACTCTAAAGTCGTGTTAAATTTTGAAAGCCTTTTAGTTAAGATTAGCCCTCCTGCAATATGCCACAAAACAAGAAGACCAATATATTTTATAAATTAATTTCGCTAAGTTATGTTTACGCTTGAAATTTCGAACATTATTAGTTTTTCGGATTGTAATTATAATAAATTCTGGCATTGTATGGAATTCCATAGCATCTTCGTACGAAAGCCCTCTGATGTGATGTATATTGTGTTGCATTATTAGAATAGAAGAATAAATAAATTAAAAAAAATAATAAAAAATTGGCGGTATTTTTAAAGTATCAGATATATTTTTCTAGATAAACAGTGACAACGAAAAATTTCACTGGATTTGTAAGGCACCGCAAGTAGGAAATGTAGCTTGAGCAGGGATAAAGTTTTTTTTACTGTTACCATACGCATAAAACGAGCAGGGATTTTCATATAGATGGGAAGCAAGTAATTTCGGTTTATTAATATAGTCGAATGATTTTACGGACACCAAAGAGGTGGAATTAAGATCATAACGAGGATATTTTTAATAAGAAAGCGTAATACAGAAACGCAGGGCAACGAGATGTCCATCTTTGCTCGACCACTGATAAATCTAAGAGATATGCTGTACAGTAGAAGAACAGATGTTTTTGTAAGTTGAAATATTTATTTTAATTTTAAAAGCGTAAGACAAGTCCAAAGAGAAACATATAAATAAAAAATTTTTGTATTTTTTAGGATCCACAGCTTTTGAATGATAACAAAGTCATTAGCGATCTCTAAGGGACAATTTTAATCATCCATTCTTTATTGTGAAATATTGTACAGAACGACTATTATATGGATGAATAATTTGATGGATTGTTAAATAAGCATTATGCGCGTGTAATTAAATCATTGCCAATAGTAGATAGATTTTATTTGGGTCCCAATTGAGGCTAGTCAAACGTGGTGCTTTGCTTAATACCTAGTAGAAAAAAACACCGAGAAAAATAAAGAAAAATTTAATCTTTTAATAATTGTGTAATTTTTTTTTTTTAATTTGTACATTAATAATAATGTAACACAATAATGTGTCAATAATTTAAATTACCTGACGCATCACGGACAGTATCTAAGGGAAAGGACGGAACTTCCTAATTTACAAATCGTCATTATAATTAAAAAAATGCATGGTTTGGAAATTAATAAAATGTAAAATACATGTTTATTTTCTGTGTGGGTTTTATTTTTCAATATTAATCGAATAGTATGGATGCTAGGTAGGTTTCCGTAGTCTTTTCTAACAAAATGGTCCCATCCAAGTTTTTTAAAATTTATTTTATATTTTTCAAATACGATTTTTGATGATGACGATCTGTAAAATTCACGTGTGTTTAAAAATAAATGGTGATCTATTTGAATTTGCTTCTAACTCCTTCTACAAGATAATTTTTATTTTTAACTAACCAAGGAATAAAAAAACATTTTTTTACCAAAAAAAATTTCTTTTTTTTCCTTTATGGGTAGACCATGGGTAGAGTAGCAAGAAGCTTACTATTCAAAGCTTATGATTAGGAGAAAATTTATGTTTTTCTAAAGGGCAATAATAAAGAAATCTTTTGCGCCTTGCAGAATTGCAAAAATTTCTTCAACTATTAAGATAGTAATGGTTGAAAATTGCAAAATTCCAATTTTTCAAAAATTTGAAAATTTTTTACTAAAAAAGTATAACTATCAAAGAAAAATTGTAAGACATATTTTTTGCTTGAATCGTGCTTAAAAATACGAATGTTTTTTTTTAAATCAAAATTTCATGAGTTTTCAATTTGTTAACAAAATTTTTAATAACTATTGATTTGCAAATTTTACAGCAAGCCACCAACAAAAATCGTGTTAAGCAGGTCACAAACACATTTATTAAACTTGAGTAGGACTCTTTTATTAAAAATGGCCACAGGGAAACACGGACGCTCATAGTTAAAAATCCGAAAGTTACTTTCTGAAATACTTTCTTCCTTCTAGGGTCTATAAAAAGCTTTAAAACTTGTTATTTATTCAGTAAACGTATGAATATCAAATCAAGAAGTTACAATATTAAGTTTAAAAAACTTTGTGAATGTATGTAGGTTTTTATTTCATTTTCTTAACTATTATATAATTCAACAATAACTTTTAAAAATCTTTTTTTCAACACTTCAAATTACAATATCAAGTAAAGAATTTTTCTAATTAATTATGGAAAAATTTTCTGTTCCTTGTCAACATGGCGTTATTTAATAGTTGATAAATTCCTTTATTTATCAAAAATTAAGCATACAGAATAATAAACTGGCTAGTTACGTTTTTAGTTTTTTTAGGATCTTTACTCAATAGCTGATGACCAATGTATTAAAGATACAAATCTATTTAAGTTGCACGAGCTTTTTTGCATCAATTTTTTTTATACGATACAAAAACATAGTAGGGTATGTATAATTGATTCTGAGTGATAAAAAGTCATATCTCATAAGAAGTGATGCACATTTTTTTCGTATTTTTAAATAGTTTTATGACACTTACTGGGACATATTTAAGGTAGAAATAATTAATATGGTAGTATATTTATTTATTGACATTGTTTCTCTTAAAACATTTCATTCCTCCAATATTTGTAATACACGTTGCCTTAGTTGGTTACGCTAATATTATACGATTAGACTTATACTACTATTAGTTTTCAAAAATGACGATAGTAACTAACGAGGTAAATTTATAATTTTCACACGGTTGTTCAAACGATTTTTTTTAAAGCAAAAGTGGGTTACGTCTCATTCAACGAAATTGTAATGAAATCTTGTACTAACACAAAATTTATATACTGATGTTCGTATAATCCCTCAAAATTCCAATGTTTTCTTGAAATTTCAAGCCCTATCCTGGGGTAAAATATTTGTACCTGCGTGCACTTTTCCGCGGGAATCGTCTGACGTATACTCGTTGTACCCCTTCCATGCTCAGCAAAGGAAAAAAAACATGTGCACCTTGTTTGGTAGTTTGGCCACGATAAGGCGCTTGAATCAGTGGTAAAACCGAACTCGCCTCGTAGCACTTAGCAGTTGTAGCTCACTAGCTATTGCATAGAATTGCAGTCACGTCAGCAACCTTCTGAGTTATCGAGGCAGGTGGCGAAGATTGGATTTAAACGTGAGAACGAGAGGATAAGACCCTTGAGACCAACAGTCTCGTGCCACTTTTCTCTCAATCAAGAGGTTTTTATAGAGTATCTTCAACCACAATTCGCACTTATAATTTCTGACTAATCGAGAATTTCATGTTACACTAGAATTTGTATTAAAATGTCTGAAAAGGATTGGACTGAATCACCGTTTGAAGATCACCAAGTAACACCAATTGGTCCTTTAAACCAGCTTGGAATGTCGTTGGCGGGTCACCAAACTATGTCTCCTAGCAAAACGTCACAAGAGGCGAGGCAGTTGGAGATTAAATCAATATCTAAGGATGATCCTCGCCTCTTAAAGGACCATTTTAAGGTAAGGAAACGATCAATCATACACAAATATCTCATTATTTTTACATTAATCAAAAATTTAATAAAGTGGCGCATTTGTAGTTTAAACGTCTAAAGGAAATAGATACCACACTATTTGTTCCCAATACGCTCAACGTCATCGTAAGTACGGAAGTTTTTTGTCTAAGTCTTTATCTGGTTTAATGTCTCATGACACTATTTTATCTACATGCATAAAGATTATTTTATGAGAAAATGTTATTTAAAAAAATATGTTTGTGGTTTAGGTCAGTGGTACATCCGTTTCAGTGACGGGAAACAAAAAAGTTGAAAAAGATAAAATCAGAAATACTTCCCCAGAATTTAGCGTAAATTTTAACATCCCCGAACAATTTGATTCGGACAAGGTTGAGGCGTGGCTCCACTCAAACAATAACGTCTTGTATCTATATGCTCCTCCGAAAAATGAGCCAGTTGCCAATGTGTAGACTGTAATCAACAGTAAAAATATCGATTGACTCACGGTTATCGTCTACGAAAGAGAATGAAGAAGGAAAAATAATAAATGATGTAATTTCATTAGTAAATCTATTTTATTCACAAACAATTAATTAAAGAACTTTGAGATTTTATAGTTTTTATCATATTAATACAAAAGTAAAAATTATAGTTTGAACGTTTTATAATATGTTAATTAACAAACTTACACCGTTGTCGACTTGCTTTTTTTAATGTCAAGTACAATTTTGCTATCAATATTTCAATGAAAAAAAAAATTGTTTGTTTGCAAGTCCACGGCAAAAATATCTGCAACGATATAGACATAGTAGAATAAAGATGGTTGATTAGATACATCAAATTTTTTATCCACAATGGCTAGAAATTAACTAAGTCAAAAAGAAGAACCGAAATACTGTTATAAAAAATGTATTTAATTAAAGTTTAAATATTTCTATTTAAGTTACCTATTGATGGAGCATTTCAGTATATTTTCAGCCACCTCACTTTTTCAGGTATAATTAGCAATCATGTAAGTTATCTTTAGCCTTATATTTTCCTTTAGTAAAACTTATCCTAACAATATTTATGCTACTTTAAACAGTATTTTATTAACGTTGATTTAAGCTTAGCTTACTAATAATATGACGATTTAATTTTCTTGAAGTTGGGAATTCTAATTAATCGAACAAATCATTACAGAAAAAACTTTCTTCTTAATGTATCATTTAAAATACGATCAAATTAAGCGTGATCTAAGACATTAGATTTTAATGAAAAGTTCATATTATAAATTAACCTCGTTAACAGCATAGTTTGTAACGCAATAAGTGAGAAATAAATTTTTAATTATTAATTGTTAATTTTTCAAATTAAAAGTTAACATTTTTTATTCAAATTAAATAGTACGTTAAATACTACGAATTAATTAAATTTTTCGTACAATGTCCACCTAAGTTCATTATGTTGTGCCATAATCAATCGTAATTGAGACAATCAATACAAGTCAATATTGTTACAATATTCTAGAATTTTATTAACGCACAATAGTACCTTACTATACGCTGTCGACGACCATCGATTGTCTTGAAGTGCACCAAACGCAAGTCAACGTGAACGACGTCTCTTGTATACGAAAAGATTTAAAATTTATTTTGTCTGGGAGGAATCTCACAATTTTTTTCTTTCTGAAGCTAGTATGTTAAAGTGTAAGAGGTTAAACATAAAAGTGAATAAAAAAAAAAAAAATAATATGTTTGACTTGCTAGTTTTACTATCCATCCAGTAAAAGAATGATCTTTATATCATAATTTTGAGTATAGACCATCTTGAAGAAAATACAATAGGAAATACAAAAAGCGTATTCTAACAAGATTTATAAATTTTGAATGAAACAATTCATCCGCAAATGTTATACGATCTAATTAAAGGATATGTGATGATTTTTCACCGTTTTAAAACAATTTTTACGTTTAAAGTGTTAGAAACGGCTGGAACTACGAAAGTGGTTAATTTATTAGAAAAGATATTTAATAAAGGCATAATATTAAATACCACTTTTCTTTTTAACATTTTGACCACATATGTAACGTAAAAAGGTTAGATGGTATAATTATCTATGCACCTAGTGCGTCATGTCAACACGATTTGCAATAGGCCCGTGGAAATGTTTGTGCTTGTCTTAGTTGGATGCGCACCATTATTTTTGTATCGTTTTAATGTGATATGATACATTATTTAACACTTGACATTATAAATTTTAACAAAAACGCAAAAACAATCTTACTTCAAACTAACATTTCTTACTACAAATAACAATGATTTTACCAACGATCAAAACTTTATCATTCCTTGTCAGTAATCAATATCAGAATTTTTTTCTCATCCTCAGCTTATTGTGATGTTTATTTCTTTTCAGATTTTTTAAAAACCTACGAAACTCCTTTAATTATTTTAAAATAATACCAAAACCTTAGGACGCCCAACTTCATGTTATCCAAGAAATAAAATCTGAAACATTTTCGGTTAGACATAGGTATGTACGAAGAGCTTACAATGTATTAGTTGCAAACTTTGACTTAACTTTGAGTGAGTAGAAAAAAGACGAGAGTAATAAAGTTTACTACGGTATAAATTACTTATTAAGACTTTAGTGAGCGTAGCTTCAATGTCTTACACAATCTATACGTTAGAGTAATTTTCAAAAAATGAGATTTGGAAGTTGGGCACTAAGGGGCTCGGCCTATGGGCGAGTTACTTTTTTATTTTAACTTACGGTACAAAAACTATTGTTTTCTACTTGTGATCATTTCTTGTTATTTTTTATATGTGTACGACTAAGTAACGGGTTATTCATTCGTTTAGTACGAAAGTGGTATTGTTAAAAGTACATCATTTAAAAATTTATTTTAGTGATTTACTGTATAAGTATAACCTTCTTATGGAGTATAAGGCCACAAAGGGCGCGGCTGTGGCTCTCTGTACTGAGAATATATTGAAAATGGCTTTCCATCATTGTATAAACGGTTGGTTTTCTTTGGTTTCCTAAGTTTTTTGATTCTCCTACATGGTTTTTTTACAAAATACAGTATTATACGTCTGTGATATTTTTCATATAACAATACGATTAGGCTGAGGGCAAATCCACTTAATAAAAATACAAACAATGGGGCAACCTCAGTAAAACCGAATGATGTAAATGAAACTCCTTTTTCATTGCGAATAGTGCGAAGACTTTCCTTCCTTGCTCGAGATATTATTCCATTCTCTCGATACTTCTGAATGCTGAAAAAAAACAATGTTTAAATACTAAGACAATGATTTTTACTTGAAAATACTTACTGATGATTTAATAATTGAAGAAGTGGATCTCCTTTGTTCAAAGCTATAGCTTTTTTTCTAGAATGACCTAGTGGAATAGCTAAGATTTTACAATGGAAATGAATAGTTCTGGATTTCCGTAATATGCTAGACGAATAAAAAGCTACTCTGTCATTGCATATCTGAAATTATAAAAAAAATTTTGAATGATTTCTGTGCCAATAAATAATCGATTTTTATTGATTAACTCTTAATAGCTTTCAAAAATTGTTAAAATTGCTGTAATTTGGTAAGCTAGACTTACACTTACATATGGACACACACATACACGTGAGCGCGCCCACACACACATATATATTAATCACTTCCATAGAATTTATATCCATTCCGAAAATTTTTTTACTCAAGAATCGCAAATAAGTATCCTTCGACAAACAGTTTTACCACCATTTCAAGTAAAGTTACAAAATTGTATACGAATAAATGTTAGAAACAAGTTTTATATATTATAGTAAAAGATATTTCATTGTTTAATGTTTTTAAAAACAACCAACACACAAACTTAATATTTTACAGCACCTGCTTTAAAGCATCCTCTTGGGTTGTAGGTAGACTATTTTCATCCTTCAAAAATAATCTTAGTTCGTCGTTTATATTGTCCACTGAGCTCTAATAAAACGTCATACGATAAGGTTTTTTAATATAATGAAAAAAATACTTTTGGTTGAAACTTGATTAAATTACCGAAAAGTACTTTAAATCATCAGAGTTTTTTAAAATAATCAGTTGATATGTTTTGTCCTCTAGAAATTCACGCGCATTTCTAAATGGAATGTGTGGTATTGAAACTGTAGCAAAGCTTGTAAAACAGCCTGCGTACATGGAAATAATAATGAATGCTGTCAGATATAGCGACAGCCTTGCCATTTTTGAAGATACGGAATTGAATTGTACATCTGTAAATTAAAAAAAATATAAGTATAGTTGAGCAATCGTGTAAAAATTTTACGAATCCTTAATTATATTCAATAATATATGATGAATAAAAAGATTGAAGTTGTATATTTTGAAAACTTCGATAATTATAATCAATGGTTTTCCAATTTATCAAATGTAAGTTATAAATTAAATTAAATTGTAGTTTAATCGAGGTTTATAGGGGACTTTAAAAGTAAAGTCGAATTTTATTTTTTAAAATTCACTTGTCTAGTAGTACCATGTATTGATACAAAAAGTAGTGTAATATTCATTGTTATTGTTTCCGATTACTTTTTGCCTCTTTCGCAAAATTGCTAGCTTCTCTTTTAAGTAAAATAAGCATCATAGTAGTTTTTATCTTTTACAACTTTTTTGGCAATTTTGCGAAACGATAATAATAACGGCTCTATGACAAAAACTACTATTTCTTACTATTCGCTGTGAAAGTGAAGATAGCCAGCGCTTTAGTCGTCAAGTTTTTGCAACGCTGGCTGGATAGTGGACGACTTCTGTGATGCTAAATCCGCTATCAAATGTCAAACTAACCTTTTTGTGTTTTTTGGATTGTCAGATACATAAAAATTGACGTCATGTTTTATTTTAGTAGTAGCATCGAGGTTATTCTGCTCAACTTTGTTATAGGCGTATTTGTTATACACCCACTAAAATCACTTTACATATTATTTGAAGTCAAGAATATGGATAACATCATCTTTTAAAAACACTTACTCAACCATACAGAAATTATATTAATTGTAATAAATATTTTTTCTAGGTTTGGCATCGCCAAGGTCATCCACTATCCAGCCAGCGTTTCTAAACGTTCCCGTCAAGCGCGCTGGCTGTCTTCACTCTCACAGCGATGTGTTTCACTTCGTGCCCTTAAATCACCTGGAGTCCCCTCTGCTCTGAAGTGTAAAATGTTAAGCAGGCAAAAAATACCCACAGACATAATCTATCACTTTTCGCCCTCAAAAAGAAAAACGTCGTTCAAATTTTGGGCTCAAACATACAACAATCCTGCCCTTCACGCAAGAGATTTTTTAGATTACACTCATTGTACGAACACAATTAATTTTCGAACCAGTTAGAGCACGTTAAATTTAAAAGCAAATAGCAATTATGTATACGTCTATAATTATAAGTGTCAAAAAATTTATGGTTGTACTTGGCCAGCCAACCCGAAGATGATGTGAGAAATTCCTCATCCCTTTTCAATGAAAACCGCAATATTCTGTTAACATCAGTAAAATCTAATCTAACTTATGTGTATTATTATAATGTATTCATAAATAAAATTTACTTGTCATTATTCGGTAATCATGAATTAACTTATTATCTCTACCTCGGGGCGTTTTTAGTGATATTTGGACCTTTACATTTCCCTGGTAAGAAAATAGCTTATGCCACACCATTACCATCCAACCTGATAACCCTACAGACCCTCAAACCCAACTTTGCAGGTCCCGCTGGCCGCTGAATAGCCCCTAACATGATGGCGATTGTACAACGAAAACTTATATTTCTTTTTATGTATAAGTTTGTTTTTTAAAAAAAATCTTGGTTCGTATTTTGCAAAAATATGAATTGAAATCTAGAGGAACTAATTTTCAAGAATGTAAATTGAAATCTAGAGGAAGTATTTTTCGACTCAACGTTCTAAGGTTTCTTTTATTTCTCCAAAATTATGTCCATTGTGTACGTTATAGGTCACCAAGTACGACTTACATGCTCAATTGGCGCAGGTGTTTTTTATGTTTAGGTACAAGTTGCAAAAATTGTTTTTATTACCTAGGGCGCCAATCGCAGTGTTGGTTTTGTATCTGATGTTGCCTGTCACCAAGAAAAGCACCGGGCCCGAGGGACTTTAATATTTAGGTTACTTAAATATAAAACCTAATTATAAAATATATTATTAATTTGGATTTTAATTTTGTAATTTTTTAAAATTTACAGATTTTTGGTCGGGGCGGGATGGTAAAAATTATTATTACTTAATATTTTAGACAAATGGTCAACTCATTTAAAAAAATATAATATTTTAACTTAGAAATTTGTTTTTGCATGTCATGAACGTACTTTCAAAATTTGTATCAAAAACATTTTTTTTTTGAGGCACACCTTCAATGTATGGTTTATTTTATTGATAATGTCACAAACAATGTGGGATTATACAATAAATTGATACAACTTTTTTGTGTATATAACAGGAAATTGTGTCACATTGACTTAAGCTTGTTTTGAAAATTTTTACCTCATAGCAGATTATCTTGCGAGCATAAAAATTTTTATGAAAAAGCGATGGATGTTAAAAAATTTTAAATGTCTTTCGTGTACTTGCGTATATCAATTTTTGAGTCATACGTGTTCAACGCTGTCGACACAAACAACATAGAGTACAATAAAATCAGTATTCTTGAGGTAATTTGTAATATTCAATTATTTTTTATAATCCAGACCCAATTTCTTTGTTTTGATTTCATACATTCAATTTTTAAGTTTACATAACAGTGAAAAGAGAGCAAAATGAATTAGCTACTCAAACAACTAATCTCAGTTATTCTAGTTTTATTTTAACAGTACATTTTATACGCTTAACCGTAACTTATTCAAGCTCAAAAATGTTGTTATTATATACAAAAAGCATGAAATCTGTAATCTATAGTCAATAGTAGCATCTATATTATATGCATAATAGTACGTAAACCACAAAAAAGGGTGTTACTCTGACTCAAATCCATGATCAAATTTTTTTTCTTTGTAGCCCATGACATTACAAGTAAAATGGGCCCAGTTTCAATAGTATGCCTCAAAAAAATTTTTTTATTTAAATGGGGGATCGAATTAGAACACTTTTTGTGGATTTTCTTAGGTATACGTTGAAAAACTACTTAAAGAAAAAAAAAGGCTAGAGAGCTATAAGAATATATTATTATCAAAGAGAAAGGCATCACATGATGCACAATGATGCCACAGTGAAAAAAATTAAATGCATGAAAATATATTAGTGATCTAATACATGAAAATAAAAATTAAAAGAGTCGATAGTGAGTCCTCCGTCACTTACTTCACGTTCGTATTATTTCGTAAATGATTATTACTTTAAAAAATGTATTAAAATTTATAGGATTAACGTCCTATGAACTAGTCCATAATTTTGTTTCAAGAAACATAAGAGAAATAACTAATAAAAATAGTACCGCTCGAAATGTACAACCCTTTGATAATTTTATTTAATGGATGTAAATAATCAAAAAAACCTTGAACGAAGTAGTATAAAATAACGTAATATTAACCTCGTGTTTGTATTTTTATAAGAAATCTTCCTTAATAGTTTACCTGTAAACTCCTGATGCACAAAGATTCGCCATACATTTAAAAAACCGTCTGACAATTTATGAACGAATCCTCTTCTATCTTTATGTAATACTAAAATCACACCAAATAATACTGAAGAAACAGGTACGAGTATAATCAAGAAAATCCAAATGCGTTTGCTAAAAACCTGTTTAATAAACAAGATAAAACGTTACATGAAATTAAAGTCATAAATATTCTTCAGTTGAAATATTTTACCTCAAAAAAAGCTTTCCATGGAATCTCCATAGTACCTGGTAATTTATAGTATAATGTATCTTGAAAATCCATAACTTCAATCGTTATGTCATATTTATCTAAATTTTTTTCACTCAAATACTCGCCAGAGAAAATAATACTCTCATTTAATAATTTTGTAGAATCAATTGATGTATTATTGACACTTTCATTTGATTCTTTCTTGACATGGGAATCATTTTTATACTTATAGGCCAATCCTGTTCTTAATGCAAAATCTTTAACTACTGATGAATAAAACGAAAAAGACTACGAAAATTGTAGAAAAAAATTTTAGTTTTTTAATTGCAATAATTGTGGTATTTTAAAATAAACCAAATTTTTTACTCAACAAATTCGTTACCTCAGCGATAATTGTAGCCGACGCCCCACTTAAATTCTTTCGCCTCTGAACAAAAGCTTGTTTGTCTATTACGGTCAATCCATCCTTCTTGCTCCACTCGAATAATTTATTAACTTGTAATTCATTTTGGGGCCCGACAGCGAACCATTCATGAATGTTTTTATTGTTTCCGCATTTTATTAAGACTTCACTTTCCATATTCAAGTGAAGGTAATTCTTTCTAGGATATCGGCAAGTGCTATCAATTTGTTCAGTAACGGCAGGCCGGAATAACAATAACCATACGTGAGGCGAAAGATTATGATGCCTCGAGAAACGCGTAAATTTTTCGAAATCATTGTCAGTATTTAAAAACGCCACGAAAAGGGTTTTTGAGTAATTTCTTAGTTTCGGATACTTTTCTGGAAGATCCGATATAGTCGAAGCTACGGAGTATACCATTTTACGCGAAAATTCTTTAACCATGTTAATCACCGAATGTATATCTGTGAATTTAAAGAAAAATTGCTGATATTTACTATTAATAATTATTATAATCGCTTTACTTTTACTCACCTTCGTTGTTCCTATAAATAATTCCTATGCTGGTGGTCGCATAGAACTTTTGTACATCCAAAATTACAGGAACTTGACTTTCCATGTTTTTCGCTGAATCACATGGCATGAATAAAACAACGGCGAATATTACAACGAGGCTAGTTAGCTTCATCATTTTTAACTGAAAATAGATTGAGAAAATATACACGTTTACTCACAGAATTAAATAAAATCATTGTATAAACGTACTCTGTACGAGTTAGTGAACGCAAGACTATTTTACGTGAGTACAACTACTAACGCATAGTGAAACAAATATTTTATTTAATTTAATTTACAATATTTATACAGCAGTACAATTTTTTTTTCTTGTTCCTCTGCCGAAAGTAAGACTTTGTTTCTTGATTTCGGGGAGCAAAGTGCCACATTCCCCCCAGGTAAAAAATCGCATGCACTACTCATAGGAAAAGTATTGTGCCATCCTCTGCGTGGTTCCCACCCTCACCTACGGCTCGGGAGGCAATTTCCTCGCAGAGCATGCTAAAATACTGTTTCTAATAAGCAGTAAATACGATTTTGACCTGAGAGGCAAAAACCTTATGTTGCACTTTTCTCCCTCAAATCAGGGAAAAACGTCGTATTTTTAGAGGAGGAAGAGAAAAAATCGTATACGGGTCTCGGGAACAAAGTACGGGTCATCAAATCATCTCCCGGGTGTTTGCCTCGCCTTCGGTTCAGGAGGCAATTACACACCCGGGAAGGAATGCCATTTTTTGCTCCCTTGGTGCGTAATATAGTATTTATAGTCTAAAATTAATCAAGTATGAAATTTGTGAAAGTCGCATTTCTATATTCTTATTTTTAACTTTTGTAACGCTATCATATTTTCATTATAGTTAACATTCTTTTAGTAATCCTAAATAAATTACAAAATTTACTTTATATTTTGTAAAATAGTAGATAATGTGCTTAGAAATTGAGCATTAACAAATCTCAAATTATTATTTTTTCAATCTCAATAGAAATAAAATATTTTCCGGAAGTATGTATACTTTAATCAAGAAATCTTGAATATGCTTTTGTTGTATAATTGTGTGGCACATAATTTTTTATACAATTTTATACATATCTACACTCTTACTTTAAAACCAAATTATAGGATTTTTAACCCTTTTTACCATTTTTTTGACATAATTTGTTACGAAAGTTACTTAACAAAACTATAAAAAATATTTGAAAAGCTTGACTTTCTTTATTTTTGATTTTTGATTAAGTAAGGTATACGTAAATATATGCATCTAAATTCGTCCAAATTCTAATTTTACAAATTTCATCGAATTTCTCAACTTCTTGGCTTTTTCAAGTACTATTTTTTTAAGCTTACCACTTCTTGACATCGTAAAAATACGTATAACTTACTATTTTTAAATCTTTAATGTTATTCTGCTTGTTATTGTACTCTAATAAGTAACGGATAATTAGTTACGGAAAAAATGAGGTGCACGAAACAAACTTAAATGTTTCAAAAGCATTCAAGGCTAAGACATTATTCAAATGTTAGTAACGTCAGATTTTTAGATTTTTTAAACAGTTGACATCTATATACAATTTTTTAAAGTTTTTAGTAAAACATTATATTGTTAATCTTCATTAGATGGGGTAGCTGTGATGAAATAAGTAGAAAAATAAGAATAAACTTTTTTGTAATTCATTATTTAGGATGCAAAACAATGTTAAAGTGCCTTCCGAGGTCTCCGTAACTATTGGTAACATTTTATTAGTTTTACATAAAATTTCTAAATAAAAAAAAAAGCTTAATTATGCTTGTTGAGTTAAGTTAACGCTGTTTTTAAAAAAAACAAAGAAATTATGTTGAAGTAATGTTTACTGTAAATTTCTACGTTAATGTGTACGAAACGCCCTCTATTATCCTCTCACATAGAAAACTTTAAGCTTTTCTTGAAACTCACTGCATTTTATAAATAAGAATTTATGTCAAATGTTTTTTTTCTTTCACACACGCTTACGAGAAAGAAATAGAAAATTGTATTTTTCATAGGGGCCACGTGTTATAATAACAATAAGCAAAGAAGTAATAATAATAGAAAAAATTATTTTCTTTAAGACATAACTTCGACAAAAGCTTTCAGTTATATAGCGTGCATTGCTCAGCTTAATATGTATCAAAAAAGTGCATCATTCAAGAGAAAACAAAAAGACTTTAATAAGAGCGAAATAAATCTATTTCTGCCAGAGAGAGAATTTAATCACGTACTTACTTGTTAACTTGATTCTCGTGACGCAAACAATGACTTTCGAAATCTCCTCAGATAAAGCTGGGTACGGCTGGAATTGGACGATCTTTTGATGCTGGGAGTTTGGGTTCTCGAGATTCACAGGACACTTTTCACGGATAAATATCGATTTGAGCACTAAATTCCTTTGACAAACTGTATAGGAAACGTAGAACACAGTAATCACTTGGGGTTGAGGTGTTGTCTAGCTGACGCACTGCGAGACAGTGACGTGGTAGGGCTATGCCTTGAAGGGCTTGGAATCCCCTTTCCCACCACCAAAATTTTCTGGCTATGGAGTGGGAAAAAAGTCACGCCCATCGACACAGTCAACCCCTTTCCAACTTCTCCTCATTTTATTTGTATTTCCGAAAACAAACAAAACGAAAGCCAATCGTCGTAGGACAAGTTGCAAAGAAACCAATACATGACAAAATTTCAAAGCAATGCACCATATAGGCTTAAAGCTACTTTCTATTGGAGATACACTTTATATAACAAGCAACTTTTCAGCAATGTATATTATCATTTTTTTAAATACTAAACTATTTAAATGTTTGGGTAACACAAAAAATTAAGTAGCAACTTAAGTTATATATCGAATAACTTACTCGTTTATTTACAACAGTTAATTGGTTGTATGTTAATTTAATCATGTTTCTGAAGTTCACTAAACAATTTAAATTATATATTTTAGGAATTATTCTGACCAATTTATGTGTAACTAGTACTCGATATTGAACTGTTACTTGGTATTTTGTGAATTCAAAAATTCACAAAACTTTGTTTATAGTATGATTTCCATGTGTTTAATGCTACATAAAAATTTGGTGTACATTTATTACGTCGTGTACTTATATCTTCGTTTGTTTGTTTAATTTTCTATAATACGAATTATGGGTTTATTTATTTTTAAAATTTTTAATTTTCATAATGTTGTAGAATAAGTAAAAACCGTCTGTTAATCTGATTAATGAATGAAAAAATATTCTTTGTCATTAAATTTGGGCATGATTAAACTTTATGATGGTTATTGAAGCTTTCGTTAGTTAAAAGGTCAGGTAATTTGTACTCCGCGAAAAAACAGCTTTAGGAATTACAATTTTTCTCGTCTATGTTTGTTCTATTTATCAGAAGTTTGTTCAGCAATGACTTATGATTCTATAAACTATTCTCTCTAAATTTAAATGAGCATTGGTATCATTAAATATTTAAATAAAGTTAAATTATCTCCGTCATATAGACACTAAGTGAAATATTACACACTGAAAAAAAAAATTATTAAAATATGAGAGATTTTTATTAATCTACATTAAAAATTATAATTATTCTGAACTGCTACTTACAAATCAGTTTTTTTTCGTTATAGAGTTAGTGAAGTTCCGGCCTCGTTACAATTGAAAAAGCCGTCATTTTTTTAAGAAAGAAAGTGTTCCGAGTCTGATAGGTAATTACAGTTTTTTTATGGTTATGGTTAAGAAATGGTCTTTCTTTGCAATAATTGAAAAGATCATTCATGATTGACCGTATAAACATTTTTTCTGGAATAAAAACCTCAAATTTATACTGGTTTATTTAGGCAAATAGTTTTCATTTAATTTCTCAATTTGACCCCGACTGCCTTTAAACCTTTTTTTTTTTTGTATGGCTGGAAGATACAAACAGATTAGTTTTAAAATGAGGGTTGAGTTCAAATTACATTAACAATTGACGTGGTATTCTCCGTTACTCCATAATACGGTCTACTAAAACACACCACGTGCGATTTCACGTATTTGGTAGCTAAAGTTGTTGTCAAAAAATCGCATGTAATATAAAAATCAATCCTATATTACCTATCTGCATTGACTTAAACATTTAGAAATTTTTTGTAAGCTCCTACCTGTATAATAAAAAAAGTGCCATTACTAAATCTTCCATAGATATAGTACTTGATACAATATTGGGGCTCTATACTATATACACAGATATGTATAAAGTTCTTCTCCCAACGCACCCATCCTATTCTGCGGTTAAGGACATATATAATTAAAACAGCCCACACACTATCAGAAACATTTTTCTGAGCTTTTCCCTTCCGATGTCTGAGTTTCCTATAGCTCTATCTAGCATACATCAAAGAAGCGACACTATATAGAGTTGAGCCCAAGAAGTGTGATAGTACCAATGCGTACTATGTGCATGTCAATTGAATTTTACTACTGTACTACGCAGCTCTACTTATAATTTATTTATATCAGTTTGTATATGTCCTGCCCGTGTTTTTGTTTTACGTTTATTTTTCCTACCATCTGTTTTTTGGATCAAGCGCTAACCCTTTTGTAAGTAAATCATGTCATTGATTGAACGCTTTTTTTTGAGCGTTTGAATAAAATTACAAGCCATTTATTTGTTGGTGTCGAGGATTTTTTATGTTTGGAGCCTACCACATAGTGTTTGTGAGACTACCACATTTTGTGAGCACGTGGCTACTTCTCTGGCAAGGAAAAGCCACAAAAATCGGAAGAAGATATTGACAGCTATCTAAAAATAAGCAATAAAACACCAAATTATTTTGTGCAGCATGTATTAAATAAAATTGAAGGAAATATTCTATTTTACTTTTTTGAAATTGAATTAATTTGTATGCATCACTACTGTAGTTATATTTTTTGTTAAACTACATCCTAATTACTAAACAACAATTTTTGTTATGACATTTTTGTTTTTCATGGTACTAGATTTTTTACTTTTTTCCCCTTATTTAAGATAGAAACAATGATAATGAGATCCAGACGTGAGTTTTTAGGTCTGGAAGATGTGAGATTTAAATAACTTTAGAATAATAAGTTATGCAAGTGCAAGTGATTCAAAAGAATCCTTGTTATTTAATGTGGAAAACTTTAACAAAACGTTATATCGATTTGAGATTAAACAAATATCTCACTTTATAAGCGTATTCAAAAAAATAAAAAAGTCGTAGTAATTTTTCGTTTTCTACCTAAACTGTTTCATTGGCTTACTGCGTACAACGAGAAATATTCCATGAAATAAAACAATTTATATGCCAGAGATTTGAAATATTAATACCTTAGTATAAAATAAATAATATATTGAGCCATTTTTAATATCAGGACTACCACCACCACATGAGGTTAATCAACCGTTGGAGCAAATTGTTCCAACCAATCACAACCCTAGGCAGGACCACGTATCTACTCGTAGCAAATACGAGCTACTTTCACTTCTACCCTTTAAATATCACGGCCAATCTACTCAAACTAAAGAGCTTTTTCCTCCCACCATACCAGCGTTAACGCGAGCTTGACCGAGTACCTTTTTTCCCCTGCGACCGGAACTTTTGGATATTTTGTCTTCTTCTGTCATTATTTTCATGAGTATTCAAGCTATGTCGTGATTTTCTGCCTTTTGTTTGTAAATAAGTTGACGAAGAACAGATATTTTCGAATATGGTTTATAAAAAATAATCCCTTCTTTATCCCAGCGCCACAAATCACAGGCCAACAAACACACCTATGTATGCAATCTATTTTTCTTGTTTTGTTTGCACCTCTCATCTTTTTTCTCTTATTTTTTTATTAATTTTTTTTAATTGTTTAATTTACTGAAAAATTGTATTATTGTGAATAAACAGATCATTTAACTTGATTAAATAACGCTTGTTATCTTATTTCTTATAAACAAATTTATGAAGTTTAAATTACTATAACAAGAAAAATCATTCGATCTCTCGACCTGCTGAGTGACATAAATCACCTGTCCCTCATACAACTGCCAAGGCCTCTGACGTTTAACGTGCGATAATATATATATTCATATGCACATACAAAAAGCTGCAGCCAAAATTGACGCCCCTCTAATATCGAGTATGAATGATTATGAAAAAATATTTGGCAAACTAGCAGAAAATATTTTTCTTCGCAGGGAGGCCCATTGACCTATGAAAGTTCTTTGTTCAAGTCTTTGTCTGGTTGTACTTATAAATGATTTAATCTTTTTCATGTTTTATTTTATAATTAAATTTAAAAAATATTTGCCGACTAGTCCTATGCTTTAATTATTTTAAAATGACTACCACCTATACGTATACCATAGTGTATATACTATACTAGTCCAGTAAAAATCGTTTGCGGGTAAAAGTGGGTGATTCCTCACCAGCTGCTCTCCCCTATAGGAGAACTATACTATTAGCGGGTACGCGGTAGCCAAGGGCTTTAATAAATCATGTGCTAAGAGAGTCCTTTTTTGACGCGCTGTTGGATGTATTATTCATGTGCTACCTACCGATCGTGTCAAGGGGGTCGAAGAGCTACGAGACTAAATTAATAATAAGAGTGTAGTTGTGTCCTTGATCACTACATACCTGGTTAGGTATATAGTCCGATAACTCTTTGGCTTGACTTTTATAAAGTAGTCGATTGTCCTTTCCGTGATTCTTACGGATGAGTGTATTGATTTTTTCAATTTAGCCGATCGCTTCGGATAAAAGTCTCTTGCAAGAATCCAAAACGTCTTTTATTAGAAAAATATACTGTATCGGGTAAAACTCGAAACTCCTGAGACTCTTGCAAGACTGGCACAGTCACGTTAACGAAATTTAATTCATTTAAGTTTTATTTGTTTTTTTTTGTTCGTTTTTATAATGGATTTAACAACATTTAGATGGGTGTACGATACTCGAGAATATAAATTTATATAAAATCCGCCTATGTCTGACTAAACTCGGACTCGTACTACTTGAAATTGGATGACTCGCAGTTTCCTGATTGCAGACAAATGACGAGCTTACTTCATACCTCATGCCTAGGAAAAATTTTCGAAAATTTTTTTACGTTTGCTCGATGATCGTGGCAGGCTTAGGCGTTCCCAGCTAAAAATGCAAGCGGATTCTCAGGTGTCTCGAGGACGACCAGGTATACCCTCCGCCAGCACAGTCTCGCTAAACACTTGGTGTGTCGATGCTTACTGGAAGCTTCTCTGCAGTGTTGCCTTTGAGGTTGTACTTTGTTAGTGATTAAGCACGAGCCTTTTGAGTCAAATTGATCGAGACACTATTTGAATACGTGGCAATATCAATTTGAGAGGTAACAAGTATTATTTATCGAAACTCGTTAGTATTGATGTATATTGTATTCATCTCCTAGGGTTTAAATTTTGGTTAAAGTTTATCTGATTTAGTTGTCTACTATTTGAAATACAAATTTTCCTTTCGTACCTTAAGTACTACAATATTACAAACAACGTCAGATCAGATTCCCTAACGCAAGGGTATATCTGCAATCGTTTACAAATCGCTTTTTTTTCATAAATTATCTTATTAAATATATGTTCTTCGTCAAATTATTTACAAACGAAAATCACAAAATCAATACATAACTTGAATACTCATGGAAATAGTAACAGAGGAAAGACAAAATACACAAAAGTTGCGGTCGCAGGGGAAAAAAGACACTTGGTCGCGAGTTTGAGAAGATTGGCTGTGATATTCAAAGGGTAGGAGTGAAAGTAGCTCGGATTTGCTGTAAGAAGATACGGGGCCCTCCGTAGAATTGCAATTGGTTGAAACAATGGGCTTTAGCATTCGATTAACCAGGTGTGGTGGTGGTAGTCATGATGTTGGGAATGGTTTAATATATTATTTATTTCATTCCAAGGTATTAATTTTATAAATCCCTGTCAGCTGCGTTGGTTTATTTTTTGGAATATTTTTCGTTCTACGCCGAGAACTAATAAAGAACATAAGGTAGAAAAAAAAAAATACCAGGATTTACTTTGATTTTAGGGAGATACTTAAAAAAGTAAAAAATCGCTTGTTGCAGAATCGGTAGGATGCCTAATTGAAATTTTTTATAATTAATATTAAGGACCTACTTGAATCACTTGAACTTGCGTAACTTATTATTCTAAAATTATTTAAATCTTATATCTTCTAGACCAAGAAATTCATGTTTGGATCGTAGAATTATTGTTTCTATCTTAAGAAAAGAAAAAAAAAAGTAAAAAATCTTATACCATGAAAAACAAAAGTATTGTAAAAAAAATTGTTGTTTAGTAATTAGGATGTAGTTTAGTTGAAAATAGAACTACAGTAGTGATGAATGCATAAAAATTATTTTTAATTTAAAAAAAAAAATTTTTCCTTCCACTTTATTTGGTATAAGCTGCACAAAATGATTAGGTATTTTATTGCTTATTTTGAGCTTGTGGTCACTATCATACGTTGATTTTTTTGGTTTTTTCTTACTAGAGAAACGGCCACGGTAAAATTAAGTCGCAACACTGTCTCTAAAAATAAAAAAGAACACACACCAACAAACAGCTGATTTGTACAAACACCCAAAAGAGAGTGTTCGATCAATAACATGATGTACTTACAAATCTGTCAGTGCTTGATTCAATAAACATATCATAAGAAAAGTAAATGTGGAACAAAAGCAGGTGCAGGACCTACACGAATAATTGTAAATATATTATGAGCAGAGCTGCGTAGTAGAAGGTGGTAAAACTGAATTGTCATGACATTGAATGTATCAGTCCTGACACGCGATATTTGAGGGAAAAAACTATTCTTCTTCAGCTCAACTCTATATGTAGTGTCGCTACTTTGTTTTATGCTGGAAAGTAAAGATAAAATATTAGAAATTTTTGACTTTGGTAGGGTAAAAGTTCGAGGAAGCGTTTTTAAGAGAGTAGGGGCTGTTGTAATTGTATATGTCCTTATCCGCAGGAAAAAAGGGTAGATACGTTAAGCAGAGGCCATGTACACATATATGTAAGTAGGACAGAGTGCTATTGTTGTACTTGGTACTGTAGTTACGGACAAATGAGCGATAGCACTTTATCTTGAGTTTAAAGGTAAAAGCTTAACCAAAATTCTGCAATGTTAAGGTACAAGCAAAAAGGTACGTATAATATTCAAATTGACTAACGTATGTGCTTCTAGGCTAGAATCTCTAATAAAAAATATCTTTAAGCATATGATGCATTGATTTAAAATTTTATCATGTATTGGTTTCTTTGCAACTCGACCTACGTGGATTGGCTTTCGTTTTGTTTGTTTTCGGAAATACAAATAAAAAGAGGGGAAGTTGGGAAGGGGTTGACTGTATGTCGATGGGCGTGACTTTTTTCCCACTTCACGGCCAGGAAGTTTTGGTATAGTGGGAAAAGGAATCCCAAACCCTTTTAAGCCGTGTCGTAGCCAGGATGACCAGATCTGATAACTAACAGCCGAATTGGCGATTTTTGACCAACTATGGCGTAAAATTTTTGTATATTTTGCACTTAGATATTTTTTGGTGACTTCACCTAAAGCTCCCCTGTATAAACTCAGCGTCCATCAAATACATGTACTTTTTATTGAATAAAATATTGAAGGCCAATTGCTCACTTGATAATTACGATTGAACATTCCTGAAGTTCGTTTTTAGCTGTAGCTGTAGGATAGACAAATCCTGTGGTTCTGAAACTTGGCTCAAAAAACCGAGAAAGTAAAATCAGTGCTGCATGTGCCTAGTACCTCAGGGTGGTTCTCAAATAAATGTAATATTTTATTTATGTCTCTATAAATTTTTATTTTGTAGTTAGTTTATTGACGATTTTTTTTATTTTTTTTATTTCTTATTTCAAAATGAATCTCTTATATATCTAAAATTTGTTCTGCACTTTTTTATTGTATCTTGTTACTTAATGCAGGGATAAAAAAATTTTTTCGAAGAAGAAGTGAAAAATATTATATGCATTAGTTATTTATGCTAATGAAAATTGTGTGGCAAGTTGTTATAAAAAAAAAAGCTTAATTTTTCGCAAAACATAGATCAAGCCACTGTATGTATTGAATATTAAAAAGATTTAAAGATAACAAAAAAAATAGTAAACAGTTAATTTTTTTTTTTTTAGGCTTTTTACACTTGCACGTCTATAGTAGCTAACATTTTTATTTTTCAATACTTAACGTATATAATGTTAAAAACAGTAGTTACGCTGTATTTTTAAAAATAATACAGACACAAAAGGTAGTACAATTTACCTCATACACCGTATCACATGCTTTATACGTATATTTTTGCTTGACTTTTATGCTATTCATCTTGCAAAAAGTGCACTTTCCTTAAAATAAAATTTTTTTAACTCATTTCCGACCAATTGTATTTTTTTCATTTTTATTGATATAAAAATGTCATACATTTTTTTTAATAAAACAACTTTTTTTTTTTACAATACAAAATAAATATTTTTCAAACAAAAAAAGGAGGGGCTTATTCAACGAGAATAAAGTTTATTGCAAAGTTTTTTGATAATTATATTTTAATACTATATAATGTTTATAACTTGCATCATATTGCTGATGATGTCAAAAATATGAAGTGTTCGTTGAATGAAATTTGAGCTTTTGATTTTGAAAGCACTCTAGGCGTAACAAAAGAGCAGATTGCTAGTGGATACAAGCCTCTCGTTTAGCTATGCAAAAAAATCGAAGAGAAACGCTTAATAAACAATAAAAAAAAAAAGAAAAACAATTAAATTTAACAATTATAAAATCCAGTAAAAACCAGAAACAAATTTATTTGGAAAAAGTGAATTACATGGAATTTGACATTTGGATTCAAGAACCAATCAATGTTGTGTTGACAAAAGACTCTGTAAAGTGATAAAAATTAAACAAATGGCTATGAATCCAACTAGTGCTCTTGGCGATTCTAAAGTTACTTTAGAGCAGTTACTTATTCTTGGACCTGGCTTTACGTACCCGAGCGATTCAACACTTATAAATATGTAGAAAGTCAAAAAAGATTTTGAAAAGAAAGTGGAAAATTTTAACATGAATAATATACAATCGAAACTAATTTTATTTAAAATTTTTGAACTTTTGGAAGATGATAGTACATTGTTCATTGTTCCACTGCTACATTAATGTAAAAAATATGTATAGGCTGTGCATAGGAAAGTGTATTTTACAATGACGAAAGCGTATGATTATAACATTGACAGTGCTTACTGTTTGTGCTTCATTACATGTGCATGAGGAAGCAATTGGCAAACGAAGTGAATTGATTGTTATTATTTGCATCAACAGTGAAAGGTGTTAGTAACTACGTGAGACAACTGTTAATATGAACAATTATTGTGTTAGTGTCATTGTATATACGTTATTCGAAATTCTTGATGGTTATAATAAAGTAAACACTGCAGTTTGTTCTGCTGACTACTTTTAATCTTCATCAGTATCAAAGTTGTACTCTGTAAAGGTAACAAACAAAATTTTTTTTCTTATGACTATGATGACCTTTTGTACGTGATGAGTTTCATTACAGATAAACAGTAAATTTGTCATAGTAAAAATTGATAGCAGCGCAAAAGAATTTTCTGAGCCTTTCATTGTACATGTCACTTTTATTGGTGTTGATAACGTAACAGGCCAAAGATACAACATTTTATATGCCTCTTCCATAGACAGACGATGATATTCAAGTCATATCCAACTTTGTAAGCAGTAGTGCAATTCCACCGCCTACTTTGTCTTACTTATAAAATTTTCAAAATGTATATATATATTTTAGATACGTACGAAGAAGCATTGATACATCTGAGCTCTATGACATTCATACCCAAGAAACCTCGATCTTTGTTTACTATATCTAAAACAACGTGCTCAGAAGCAGGGAAAAGTATATCTTTAAAATCAAATGCTTCATCGTCAAAAGTCATTGACAAAACTTCGACGGATAACATGTACATCTTATTTTGTGTTCAAAGCCTTTCAGAGGCAATAAAGACTGGTACTGCAAGTCTTGCTGAAAATGTTGAGGAACAATCAAAAGGTTTTAACGTATAATTATCAACGTATGTATAAATATTCTTTACACACATTCATGTAGTAACCATTGCGTACGTAATTATTTTTCACAAATCCACTATGAAAATATATACGATAGATATCTTTATTATCAAACCTATATTTATCCTGTAAATTCATAAATAAAGTTCGTATAGACATAATTTTATCATCATAAGTTTGTTTAGCCTTAATTAACAAGTCTATAAAACTATTCCTTCTAAAATTCAAATGAGCATTATTACCATAAAATATTTAAATAAAATTTAAGTATCCTTGTCAAAAATAAACTAAAATAAATATAACAAATTAAAAAAAATTTTTTAAATTAAAATATGAGAGTTCTTTTATTAATCTTTTTTAAAAACTACAATTATTATGAGCTGCTAAACTGACCCGTTTTTTCTGTCGTTGAGTCAGAAATTCCAGCCAACTTACGACTGAAAAGGCCGTCCTTTTTGTAAGAAGGAAAGTGCGCTGAGTCTGAAAGACAATTATAGTTTTTTTATAGTTATGGTTCAAAATGGTATTTTTTTGCAATCATTATAAAAATCATTTATGATTTACCATAGAAACAATTTTTCTGGAATAAAACACTGAAATTTGTACTGGTTCATTTAGGCAAATAGTTTTCATTTAATTTCTCAATTTGACTCCAACTGCCCTTAAACCTTTCTTTTGTTGTATGGCTGGAAGATACAAACAGATTATTTTTAAAATGAGGGTTGAGTTCAAATTACATTAACAATTGACGTGGTATTCTCCGTTACTCCATAATACGGTCTACTAAAATACACCACGTGCAATTTCACGTATTTGCTAGCTAAAATTGCTGTCTAAAACTCGCATACAATATATGAATCAATTCGATATTAGCTATCTGCATTAACTTGAACATTTAAAATTTTTTGTAAGCTCCAACCTAAATAAAAAAAAAAATGTCATTACTAAATCTTCCGTAGACAGTACTTGATGCAATATTAGGGCTCTATACTAAATACACAGATATGTACAAAAACATCTCCCAACGCACCCATCCTCTTCTGCGGTTAAGGACATACATAATTAAAACGGCCCATACGCTTTTAGAAACGTTTTTCTGAGCTTTCTCCTTCCGACGTCTAAAATTTACCATAAGTAGCACTATCCGTCATAAATCAAAGAAGCGAGACTATATGGAGTTGAGCCCAAAAAGCGTGACAGTACCAATGCGTACAATGTCCATGACAATTCAGTTTCACCACCTGCTACTACGCAGCTCTACTTATAATTTATTTATATCTGTTTGTGAATCTCCTGCCCGTGTTTTTTTTTTACGTTTATTTTTTCTATGATCTTTTTTTAGTACAAGCACTGACCCATTTGTAAATAAATCATGTCATTGATCGAAAGCTTTCTTTTGGGTGATTGTATAAAATCTCAAGCCATTTATTTGTTGGTGTGTAGGATTTTTATGTTTCAAGCATATGTGGTAGTTTTAAGAACACGTAGCTACTTCTCTGGCAAGGAAAGACCAAAGAAATCGAAGTATGATATTGACCGCAATCTTAAAATAAGCAATAAAACATCTTATATTTTTGTGCAGCGCGTACTGACTTTACTGTAGTTGTATTTACAATTAAACTTTACCTTAATAATAAAATAACAGCTTTTGTTAAAACATTTGTGTGTTTCCATGGTACTAGAATTTTTTTTTCCCCTTTAGATAGAAACAATGATAATGCGATCCAGACGTGAGTTTTTAGGTGTGAAAGATGTGAAATATAAATAATTTTAGAATAACAAGTTATGCAAGTGCCAGTGATTGGAGTGGATCCTTGTTATTTATTGTGAAAAACTTTAACAAAACATCCTATCGATTTTAGATTAAACAATTTTCCTATTTTTTAAGCGCTTTCAAAAATAAAAATAAAATCGTCGTAATTTTTCGTGCTCTACCTAAAATTTTTCATTGGTTTACTGCGTACAACGAGAAATATTCCATAAAATAAACCAACGTAGGTGCCAGGGATTTAAAATATTAATACCTTAGCGTAACATAAATGATATATAAAGCCATCTCTAACATCAGGACTACCACCACCACATGAGGTTAATCTAACTTTAGAGCCCATTGTTTCAACCAATCAAAATTCTACAAAGGGCAACGTATTTACTTGTAGTAAGTACGAGCTTTTTTCACTCCTACCCTTTAAATATCACGGCCAATTTTCTTAAACACGTGACCAAGCGCCTTTTTTCCCCTGCAACCGCAAGTTTTGGATATTTTCTCCTCTTTTTTTATCATATTCATAACTGTTCAAGCTACGTATTGATTTTTTCTCACCGTTTGGAAATAGGGGTACTAAAAACAGATTTGTTTGTAGATAGTTTGTACAAAATTATTAATTAGTGAGCACAAGCAGACAAATGCGTCATCTATCACTGATCCGTGACTGTTTGCAAAACTGAGTTATACATACGTAAACATTCGAAGGGAACTTTCATCGTAAATAACAGATAATTACAGGCTCCAATCTTTAACTTAACTTACACCATAGGGGATAAAAATTTTTTTCGAATATTCAGAATTTCTATGTTTTTTTGAAGACTCTAAAGTCGTGTTAAATTTTGAAAGCCTTTTAGTTAAGATTAGCCCTCCTGCAATATGCCACAAAACAAGAAGACCAATATATTTTATAAATTAATTTCGCTAAGTTATGTTTACGCTTGAAATTTCGAACATTATTAGTTTTTCGGATTGTAATTATAATAAATTCTGGCATTGTATGGAATTCCATAGCATCTTCGTACGAAAGCCCTCTGATGTGATGTATATTGTGTTGCATTATTAGAATAGAAGAATAAATAAATTAAAAAAAATAATAAAAAATTGGCGGTATTTTTAAAGTATCAGATATATTTTTCTAGATAAACAGTGACAACGAAAAATTTCACTGGATTTGTAAGGCACCGCAAGTAGGAAATGTAGCTTGAGCAGGGATAAAGTTTTTTTTACTGTTACCATACGCATAAAACGAGCAGGGATTTTCATATAGATGGGAAGCAAGTAATTTCGGTTTATTAATATAGTCGAATGATTTTACGGACACCAAAGAGGTGGAATTAAGATCATAACGAGGATATTTTTAATAAGAAAGCGTAATACAGAAACGCAGGGCAACGAGATGTCCATCTTTGCTCGACCACTGATAAATCTAAGAGATATGCTGTACAGTAGAAGAACAGATGTTTTTGTAAGTTGAAATATTTATTTTAATTTTAAAAGCGTAAGACAAGTCCAAAGAGAAACATATAAATAAAAAATTTTTGTATTTTTTAGGATCCACAGCTTTTGAATGATAACAAAGTCATTAGCGATCTCTAAGGGACAATTTTAATCATCCATTCTTTATTGTGAAATATTGTACAGAACGACTATTATATGGATGAATAATTTGATGGATTGTTAAATAAGCATTATGCGCGTGTAATTAAATCATTGCCAATAGTAGATAGATTTTATTTGGGTCCCAATTGAGGCTAGTCAAACGTGGTGCTTTGCTTAATACCTAGTAGAAAAAAACACCGAGAAAAATAAAGAAAAATTTAATCTTTTAATAATTGTGTAATTTTTTTTTTTTAATTTGTACATTAATAATAATGTAACACAATAATGTGTCAATAATTTAAATTACCTGACGCATCACGGACAGTATCTAAGGGAAAGGACGGAACTTCCTAATTTACAAATCGTCATTATAATTAAAAAAATGCATGGTTTGGAAATTAATAAAATGTAAAATACATGTTTATTTTCTGTGTGGGTTTTATTTTTCAATATTAATCGAATAGTATGGATGCTAGGTAGGTTTCCGTAGTCTTTTCTAACAAAATGGTCCCATCCAAGTTTTTTAAAATTTATTTTATATTTTTCAAATACGATTTTTGATGATGACGATCTGTAAAATTCACGTGTCTTTAAAAATAAATGGTGATCTATTTGAATTTGCTTCTAACTCCTTCTACAAGATAATTTTTATTTTTAACTAACCAAGGAATAAAAAAACATTTTTTTACCAAAAAAAATTTCTTTTTTTTCCTTTATGGGTAGACCATGGGTAGAGTAGCAAGAAGCTTACTATTCAAAGCTTATGATTAGGAGAAAATTTATGTTTTTCTAAAGGGCAATAATAAAGAAATCTTTTGCGCCTTGCAGAATTGCAAAAATTTCTTCAACTATTAAGATAGTAACGGTTGAAAATTGCAAAATTCCAATTTTTCAAAAATTTGAAAATTTTTTACTAAAAAAGTATAACTATCAAAGAAAAATTGTAAGACATATTTTTTGCTTGAATCGTGCTTAAAAATACGAATGTTTTTTTTTAAATCAAAATTTCATGAGTTTTCAATTTGTTAACAAAATTTTTAATAACTATTGATTTGCAAATTTTACAGCAAGCCACCAACAAAAATCGTGTTAAGCAGGTCACAAACACATTTATTAAACTTGAGTAGGACTCTTTTATTAAAAATGGCCACAGGGAAACACGGACGCTCATAGTTAAAAATCCGAAAGTTACTTTCTGAAATACTTTCTTCCTTCTAGGGTCTATAAAAAGCTTTAAAACTTGTTATTTATTCAGTAAACGTATGAATATCAAATCAAGAAGTTACAATATTAAGTTTAAAAAACTTTGTGAATGTATGTAGGTTTTTATTTCATTTTCTTAACTATTATATAATTCAACAATAACTTTTAAAAATCTTTTTTTCAACACTTCAAATTACAATATCAAGTAAAGAATTTTTCTAATTAATTATGGAAAAATTTTCTGTTCCTTGTCAACATGGCGTTATTTAATAGTTGATAAATTCCTTTATTTATCAAAAATTAAGCATACAGAATAATAAACTGGCTAGTTACGTTTTTAGTTTTTTTAGGATCTTTACTCAATAGCTGATGACCAATGTATTAAAGATACAAATCTATTTAAGTTGCACGAGCTTTTTTGCATCAATTTTTTTTATACGATACAAAAACATAGTAGGGTATGTATAATTGATTCTGAGTGATAAAAAGTCATATCTCATAAGAAGTGATGCACATTTTTTTCGTATTTTTAAATAGTTTTATGACACTTACTGGGACATATTTAAGGTAGAAATAATTAATATGGTAGTATATTTATTTATTGACATTGTTTCTCTTAAAACATTTCATTCCTCCAATATTTGTAATACACGTTGCCTTAGTTGGTTACGCTAATATTATACGATTAGACTTATACTACTATTAGTTTTCAAAAATGACGATAGTAACTAACGAGGTAAATTTATAATTTTCACACGGTTGTTCAAACGATTTTTTTTAAAGCAAAAGTGGGTTACGTCTCATTCAACGAAATTGTAATGAAATCTTGTACTAACACAAAATTTATATACTGATGTTCGTATAATCCCTCAAAATTCCAATGTTTTCTTGAAATTTCAAGCCCTATCCTGGGGTAAAATATTTGTACCTGCGTGCACTTTTCCGCGGGAATCGTCTGACGTATACTCGTTGTACCCCTTCCATGCTCAGCAAAGGAAAAAAAACATGTGCACCTTGTTTGGTAGTTTGGCCACGATAAGGCGCTTGAATCAGTGGTAAAACCGAACTCGCCTCGTAGCACTTAGCAGTTGTAGCTCACTAGCTATTGCATAGAATTGCAGTCACGTCAGCAACCTTCTGAGTTATCGAGGCAGGTGGCGAAGATTGGATTTAAACGTGAGAACGAGAGGATAAGACCCTTGAGACCAACAGTCTCGTGCCACTTTTCTCTCAATCAAGAGGTTTTTATAGAGTATCTTCAACCACAATTCGCACTTATAATTTCTGACTAATCGAGAATTTCATGTTACACTAGAATTTGTATTAAAATGTCTGAAAAGGATTGGACTGAATCACCGTTTGAAGATCACCAAGTAACACCAATTGGTCCTTTAAACCAGCTTGGAATGTCGTTGGCGGGTCACCAAACTATGTCTCCTAGCAAAACGTCACAAGAGGCGAGGCAGTTGGAGATTAAATCAATATCTAAGGATGATCCTCGCCTCTTAAAGGACCATTTTAAGGTAAGGAAACGATCAATCATACACAAATATCTCATTATTTTTACATTAATCAAGAATTTAATAAAGTGGCGCATTTGTAGTTTAAACGTCTAAAGGAAATAGATACCACACTATTTGTTCCCAATACGCTCAACGTCATCGTAAGTACGGAAGTTTTTTGTCTAAGTCTTTATCTGGTTTAATGTCTCATGACACTATTTTATCTACATGCATAAAGATTATTTTATGAGAAAATGTTATTTAAAAAAATATGTTTGTGGTTTAGGTCAGTGGTACATCCGTTTCAGTGACGGGAAACAAAAAAGTTGAAAAAGATAAAATCAGAAATACTTCCCCAGAATTTAGCGTAAATTTTAACATCCCCGAACAATTTGATTCGGACAAGGTTGAGGCGTGGCTCCACTCAAACAATAACGTCTTGTATCTATATGCTCCTCCGAAAAATGAGCCAGTTGCCAATGTGTAGACTGTAATCAACAGTAAAAATATCGATTGACTCACGGTTATCGTCTACGAAAGAGAATGAAGAAGGAAAAATAATAAATGATGTAATTTCATTAGTAAATCTATTTTATTCACAAACAATTAATTAAAGAACTTTGAGATTTTATAGTTTTTATCATATTAATACAAAAGTAAAAATTATAGTTTGAACGTTTTATAATATGTTAATTAACAAACTTACACCGTTGTCGACTTGCTTTTTTTAATGTCAAGTACAATTTTGCTATCAATATTTCAATGAAAAAAAAAATTGTTTGTTTGCAAGTCCACGGCAAAAATATCTGCAACGATATAGACATAGTAGAATAAAGATGGTTGATTAGATACATCAAATTTTTTATCCACAATGGCTAGAAATTAACTAAGTCAAAAAGAAGAACCGAAATACTGTTATAAAAAATGTATTTAATTAAAGTTTAAATATTTCTATTTAAGTTACCTATTGATGGAGCATTTCAGTATATTTTCAGCCACCTCACTTTTTCAGGTATAATTAGCAATCATGTAAGTTATCTTTAGCCTTATATTTTCCTTTAGTAAAACTTATCCTAACAATATTTATGCTACTTTAAACAGTATTTTATTAACGTTGATTTAAGCTTAGCTTACTAATAATATGACGATTTAATTTTCTTGAAGTTGGGAATTCTAATTAATCGAACAAATCATTACAGAAAAAACTTTCTTCTTAATGTATCATTTAAAATACGATCAAATTAAGCGTGATCTAAGACATTAGATTTTAATGAAAAGTTCATATTATAAATTAACCTCGTTAACAGCATATTTTGTAACGCAATAAGTGAGAAATAAATTTTTAATTATTAATTGTTAATTTTTCAAATTAAAAGTTAACATTTTTTATTCAAATTAAATAGTACGTTAAATACTACGAATTAATTAAATTTTTCGTACAATGTCCACCTAAGTTCATTATGTTGTGCCATAATCAATCGTAATTGAGACAATCAATACAAGTCAATATTGTTACAATATTCTAGAATTTTATTAACGCACAATAGTACCTTACTATACGCTGTCGACGACCATCGATTGTCTTGAAGTGCACCAAACGCAAGTCAACGTGAACGACGTCTCTTGTATACGAAAAGATTTAAAATTTATTTTGTCTGGGAGGAATCTCACAATTTTTTTCTTTCTGAAGCTAGTATGTTAAAGTGTAAGAGGTTAAACATAAAAGTGAATAAAAAAAAAAAAAATAATATGTTTGACTTGCTAGTTTTACTATCCATCCAGTAAAAGAATGATCTTTATATCATAATTTTGAGTATAGACCATCTTGAAGAAAATACAATAGGAAATACAAAAAGCGTATTCTAACAAGATTTATAAATTTTGAATGAAACAATTCATCCGCAAATGTTATACGATCTAATTAAAGGATATGTGATGATTTTTCACCGTTTTAAAACAATTTTTACGTTTAAAGTGTTAGAAACGGCTGGAACTACGAAAGTGGTTAATTTATTAGAAAAGATATTTAATAAAGGCATAATATTAAATACCACTTTTCTTTTTAACATTTTGACCACATATGTAACGTAAAAAGGTTAGATGGTATAATTATCTATGCACCTAGTGCGTCATGTCAACACGATTTGCAATAGGCCCGTGGAAATGTTTGTGCTTGTCTTAGTTGGATGCGCACCATTATTTTTGTATCGTTTTAATGTGATATGATACATTATTTAACACTTGACATTATAAATTTTAACAAAAACGCAAAAACAATCTTACTTCAAACTAACATTTCTTACTACAAATAACAATGATTTTACCAACGATCAAAACTTTATCATTCCTTGTCAGTAATCAATATCAGAATTTTTTTCTCATCCTCAGCTTATTGTGATGTTTATTTCTTTTCAGATTTTTTAAAAACCTACGAAACTCCTTTAATTATTTTAAAATAATACCAAAACCTTAGGACGCCCAACTTCATGTTATCCAAGAAATAAAATCTGAAACATTTTCGGTTAGACATAGGTATGTACGAAGAGCTTACAATGTATTAGTTGCAAACTTTGACTTAACTTTGAGTGAGTAGAAAAAAGACGAGAGTAATAAAGTTTACTACGGTATAAATTACTTATTAAGACTTTAGTGAGCGTAGCTTCAATGTCTTACACAATCTATACGTTAGAGTAATTTTCAAAAAATGAGATTTGGAAGTTGGGCACTAAGGGGCTCGGCCTATGGGCGAGTTACTTTTTTATTTTAACTTACGGTACAAAAACTATTGTTTTCTACTTGTGATCATTTCTTGTTATTTTTTATATGTGTACGACTAAGTAACGGGTTATTCATTCGTTTAGTACGAAAGTGGTATTGTTAAAAGTACATCATTTAAAAATTTATTTTAGTGATTTACTGTATAAGTATAACCTTCTTATGGAGTATAAGGCCACAAAGGGCGCGGCTGTGGCTCTCTGTACTGAGAATATATTGAAAATGGCTTTCCATCATTGTATAAACGGTTGGTTTTCTTTGGTTTCCTAAGTTTTTTGATTCTCCTACATGGTTTTTTTAAAAAATACAGTATTATACGTCTGTGATATTTTTCATATAACAATACGATTAGGCTGAGGGCAAATCCACTTAATAAAAATACAAACAATGGGGCAACCTCAGTAAAACCGAATGATGTAAATGAAACTCCTTTTTCATTGCGAATAGTGCGAAGACTTTCCTTCCTTGCTCGAGATATTATTCCATTCTCTCGATACTTCTGAATGCTGAAAAAAAACAATGTTTAAATACTAAGACAATGATTTTTACTTGAAAATACTTACTGATGATTTAATAATTGAAGAAGTGGATCTCCTTTGTTCAAAGCTATAGCTTTTTTTCTAGAATGACCTAGTGGAATAGCTAAGATTTTACAATGGAAATGAATAGTTCTGGATTTCCGTAATATGCTAGACGAATAAAAAGCTACTCTGTCATTGCATATCTGAAATTATAAAAAAAATTTTGAATGATTTCTGTGCCAATAAATAATCGATTTTTATTGATTAACTCTTAATAGCTTTCAAAAATTGTTAAAATTGCTGTAATTTGGTAAGCTAGACTTACACTTACATATGGACACACACATACACGTGAGCGCGCCCACACACACATATATATTAATCACTTCCATAGAATTTATATCCATTCCGAAAATTTTTTTACTCAAGAATCGCAAATAAGTATCCTTCGACAAACAGTTTTACCACCATTTCAAGTAAAGTTACAAAATTGTATACGAATAAATGTTAGAAACAAGTTTTATATATTATAGTAAAAGATATTTCATTGTTTAATGTTTTTAAAAACAACCAACACACAAACTTAATATTTTACAGCACCTGCTTTAAAGCATCCTCTTGGGTTGTAGGTAGACTATTTTCATCCTTCAAAAATAATCTTAGTTCGTCGTTTATATTGTCCACTGAGCTCTAATAAAACGTCATACGATAAGGTTTTTTAATATAATGAAAAAAATACTTTTGGTTGAAACTTGATTAAATTACCGAAAAGTACTTTAAATCATCAGAGTTTTTTAAAATAATCAGTTGATATGTTTTGTCCTCTAGAAATTCACGCGCATTTCTAAATGGAATGTGTGGTATTGAAACTGTAGCAAAGCTTGTAAAACAGCCTGCGTACATGGAAATAATAATGAATGCTGTCAGATATAGCGACAGCCTTGCCATTTTTGAAGATACGGAATTGAATTGTACATCTGTAAATTAAAAAAAATATAAGTATAGTTGAGCAATCGTGTAAAAATTTTACGAATCCTTAATTATATTCAATAATATATGATGAATAAAAAGATTGAAGTTGTATATTTTGAAAACTTCGATAATTATAATCAATGGTTTTCCAATTTATCAAATGTAAGTTATAAATTAAATTAAATTGTAGTTTAATCGAGGTTTATAGGGGACTTTAAAAGTAAAGTCGAATTTTATTTTTTAAAATTCACTTGTCTAGTAGTACCATGTATTGATACAAAAAGTAGTGTAATATTCATTGTTATTGTTTCCGATTACTTTTTGCCTCTTTCGCAAAATTGCTAGCTTCTCTTTTAAGTAAAATAAGCATCATAGTAGTTTTTATCTTTTACAACTTTTTTGGCAATTTTGCGAAACGATAATAATAACGGCTCTATGACAAAAACTACTATTTCTTACTATTCGCTGTGAAAGTGAAGATAGCCAGCGCTTTAGTCGTCAAGTTTTTGCAACGCTGGCTGGATAGTGGACGACTTCTGTGATGCTAAATCCGCTATCAAATGTCAAACTAACCTTTTTGTGTTTTTTGGATTGTCAGATACATAAAAATTGACGTCATGTTTTATTTTAGTAGTAGCATCGAGGTTATTCTGCTCAACTTTGTTATAGGCGTATTTGTTATACACCCACTAAAATCACTTTACATATTATTTGAAGTCAAGAATATGGATAACATCATCTTTTAAAAACACTTACTCAACCATACAGAAATTATATTAATTGTAATAAATATTTTTTCTAGGTTTGGCATCGCCAAGGTCATCCACTATCCAGCCAGCGTTTCTAAACGTTCCCGTCAAGCGCGCTGGCTGTCTTCACTCTCACAGCGATGTGTTTCACTTCGTGCCCTTAAATCACCTGGAGTCCCCTCTGCTCTGAAGTGTAAAATGTTAAGCAGGCAAAAAATACCCACAGACATAATCTATCACTTTTCGCCCTCAAAAAGAAAAACGTCGTTCAAATTTTGGGCTCAAACATACAACAATCCTGCCCTTCACGCAAGAGATTTTTTAGATTACACTCATTGTACGAACACAATTAATTTTCGAACCAGTTAGAGCACGTTAAATTTAAAAGCAAATAGCAATTATGTATACGTCTATAATTATAAGTGTCAAAAAATTTATGGTTGTACTTGGCCAGCCAACCCGAAGATGATGTGAGAAATTCCTCATCCCTTTTCAATGAAAACCGCAATATTCTGTTAACATCAGTAAAATCTAATCTAACTTATGTGTATTATTATAATGTATTCATAAATAAAATTTACTTGTCATTATTCGGTAATCATGAATTAACTTATTATCTCTACCTCGGGGCGTTTTTAGTGATATTTGGACCTTTACATTTCCCTGGTAAGAAAATAGCTTATGCCACACCATTACCATCCAACCTGATAACCCTACAGACCCTCAAACCCAACTTTGCAGGTCCCGCTGGCCGCTGAATAGCCCCTAACATGATGGCGATTGTACAACGAAAACTTATATTTCTTTTTATGTATAAGTTTGTTTTTTAAAAAAAATCTTGGTTCGTATTTTGCAAAAATATGAATTGAAATCTAGAGGAACTAATTTTCAAGAATGTAAATTGAAATCTAGAGGAAGTATTTTTCGACTCAACGTTCTAAGGTTTCTTTTATTTCTCCAAAATTATGTCCATTGTGTACGTTATAGGTCACCAAGTACGACTTACATGCTCAATTGGCGCAGGTGTTTTTTATGTTTAGGTACAAGTTGCAAAAATTGTTTTTATTACCTAGGGCGCCAATCGCAGTGTTGGTTTTGTATCTGATGTTGCCTGTCACCAACAAAAGCACCGGGCCCGAGGGACTTTAATATTTAGGTTACTTAAATATAAAACCTAATTATAAAATATATTATTAATTTGGATTTTAATTTTGTAATTTTTTAAAATTTACAGATTTTTGGTCGGGGCGGGATGGTAAAAATTATTATTACTTAATATTTTAGACAAATGGTCAACTCATTTAAAAAAATATAATATTTTAACTTAGAAATTTGTTTTTGCATGTCATGAACGTACTTTCAAAATTTGTATCAAAAACATTTTTTTTTTGAGGCACACCTTCAATGTATGGTTTATTTTATTGATAATGTCACAAACAATGTGGGATTATACAATAAATTGATACAACTTTTTTGTGTATATAACAGGAAATTGTGTCACATTGACTTAAGCTTGTTTTGAAAATTTTTACCTCATAGCAGATTATCTTGCGAGCATAAAAATTTTTATGAAAAAGCGATGGATGTTAAAAAATTTTAAATGTCTTTCGTGTACTTGCGTATATCAATTTTTGAGTCATACGTGTTCAACGCTGTCGACACAAACAACATAGAGTACAATAAAATCAGTATTCTTGAGGTAATTTGTAATATTCAATTATTTTTTATAATCCAGACCCAATTTCTTTGTTTTGATTTCATACATTCAATTTTTAAGTTTACATAACAGTGAAAAGAGAGCAAAATGAATTAGCTACTCAAACAACTAATCTCAGTTATTCTAGTTTTATTTTAACAGTACATTTTATACGCTTAACCGTAACTTATTCAAGCTCAAAAATGTTGTTATTATATACAAAAAGCATGAAATCTGTAATCTATAGTCAATAGTAGCATCTATATTATATGCATAATAGTACGTAAACCACAAAAAAGGGTGTTACTCTGACTCAAATCCATGATCAAATTTTTTTTCTTTGTAGCCCATGACATTACAAGTAAAATGGGCCCAGTTTCAATAGTATGCCTCAAAAAAATTTTTTTATTTAAATGGGGGATCGAATTAGAACACTTTTTGTGGATTTTCTTAGGTATACGTTGAAAAACTACTTAAAGAAAAAAAAAGGCTAGAGAGCTATAAGAATATATTATTATCAAAGAGAAAGGCATCACATGATGCACAATGATGCCACAGTGAAAAAAATTAAATGCATGAAAATATATTAGTGATCTAATACATGAAAATAAAAATTAAAAGAGTCGATAGTGAGTCCTCCGTCACTTACTTCACGTTCGTATTATTTCGTAAATGATTATTACTTTAAAAAATGTATTAAAATTTATAGGATTAACGTCCTATGAACTAGTCCATAATTTTGTTTCAAGAAACATAAGAGAAATAACTAATAAAAATAGTACCGCTCGAAATGTACAACCCTTTGATAATTTTATTTAATGGATGTAAATAATCAAAAAAACCTTGAACGAAGTAGTATAAAATAACGTAATATTAACCTCGTGTTTGTATTTTTATAAGAAATCTTCCTTAATAGTTTACCTGTAAACTCCTGATGCACAAAGATTCGCCATACATTTAAAAAACCGTCTGACAATTTATGAACGAATCCTCTTCTATCTTTATGTAATACTAAAATCACACCAAATAATACTGAAGAAACAGGTACGAGTATAATCAAGAAAATCCAAATGCGTTTGCTAAAAACCTGTTTAATAAACAAGATAAAACGTTACATGAAATTAAAGTCATAAATATTCTTCAGTTGAAATATTTTACCTCAAAAAAAGCTTTCCATGGAATCTCCATAGTACCTGGTAATTTATAGTATAATGTATCTTGAAAATCCATAACTTCAATCGTTATGTCATATTTATCTAAATTTTTTTCACTCAAATACTCGCCAGAGAAAATAATACTCTCATTTAATAATTTTGTAGAATCAATTGATGTATTATTGACACTTTCATTTGATTCTTTCTTGACATGGGAATCATTTTTATACTTATAGGCCAATCCTGTTCTTAATGCAAAATCTTTAACTACTGATGAATAAAACGAAAAAGACTACGAAAATTGTAGAAAAAAATTTTAGTTTTTTAATTGCAATAATTGTGGTATTTTAAAATAAACCAAATTTTTTACTCAACAAATTCGTTACCTCAGCGATAATTGTAGCCGACGCCCCACTTAAATTCTTTCGCCTCTGAACAAAAGCTTGTTTGTCTATTACGGTCAATCCATCCTTCTTGCTCCACTCGAATAATTTATTAACTTGTAATTCATTTTGGGGCCCGACAGCGAACCATTCATGAATGTTTTTATTGTTTCCGCATTTTATTAAGACTTCACTTTCCATATTCAAGTGAAGGTAATTCTTTTTAGGATATCGGCAAGTGCTATCAATTTGTTCAGTAACGGCAGGCCGGAATAACAATAACCATACGTGAGGCGAAAGATTATGATGCCTCGAGAAACGCGTAAATTTTTCGAAATCATTGTCAGTATTTAAAAACGCCACGAAAAGGGTTTTTGAGTAATTTCTTAGTTTCGGATACTTTTCTGGAAGATCCGATATAGTCGAAGCTACGGAGTATACCATTTTACGCGAAAATTCTTTAACCATGTTAATCACCGAATGTATATCTGTGAATTTAAAGAAAAATTGCTGATATTTACTATTAATAATTATTATAATCGCTTTACTTTTACTCACCTTCGTTGTTCCTATAAATAATTCCTATGCTGGTGGTCGCATAGAACTTTTGTACATCCAAAATTACAGGAACTTGACTTTCCATGTTTTTCGCTGAATCACATGGCATGAATAAAACAACGGCGAATATTACAACGAGGCTAGTTAGCTTCATCATTTTTAACTGAAAATAGATTGAGAAAATATACACGTTTACTCACAGAATTAAATAAAATCATTGTATAAACGTACTCTGTACGAGTTAGTGAACGCAAGACTATTTTACGTGAGTACAACTACTAACGCATAGTGAAACAAATATTTTATTTAATTTAATTTACAATATTTATACAGCAGTACAATTTTTTTTTCTTGTTCCTCTGCCGAAAGTAAGACTTTGTTTCTTGATTTCGGGGAGCAAAGTGCCACATTCCCCCCAGGTAAAAAATCGCATGCACTACTCATAGGAAAAGTATTGTGCCATCCTCTGCGTGGTTCCCACCCTCACCTACGGCTCGGGAGGCAATTTCCTCGCAGAGCATGCTAAAATACTGTTTCTAATAAGCAGTAAATACGATTTTGACCTGAGAGGCAAAAACCTTATGTTGCACTTTTCTCCCTCAAATCAGGGAAAAACGTCGTATTTTTAGAGGAGGAAGAGAAAAAATCGTATACGGGTCTCGGGAACAAAGTACGGGTCATCAAATCATCTCCCGGGTGTTTGCCTCGCCTTCGGTTCAGGAGGCAATTACACACCCGGGAAGGAATGCCATTTTTTGCTCCCTTGGTGCGTAATATAGTATTTATAGTCTAAAATTAATCAAGTATGAAATTTGTGAAAGTCGCATTTCTATATTCTTATTTTTAACTTTTGTAACGCTATCATATTTTCATTATAGTTAACATTCTTTTAGTAATCCTAAATAAATTACAAAATTTACTTTATATTTTGTAAAATAGTAGATAATGTGCTTAGAAATTGAGCATTAACAAATCTCAAATTATTATTTTTTCAATCTCAATAGAAATAAAATATTTTCCGGAAGTATGTATACTTTAATCAAGAAATCTTGAATATGCTTTTGTTGTATAATTGTGTGGCACATAATTTTTTATACAATTTTATACATATCTACACTCTTACTTTAAAACCAAATTATAGGATTTTTAACCCTTTTTACCATTTTTTTGACATAATTTGTTACGAAAGTTACTTAACAAAACTATAAAAAATATTTGAAAAGCTTGACTTTCTTTATTTTTGATTTTTGATTAAGTAAGGTATACGTAAATATATGCATCTAAATTCGTCCAAATTCTAATTTTACAAATTTCATCGAATTTCTCAACTTCTTGGCTTTTTCAAGTACTATTTTTTTAAGCTTACCACTTCTTGACATCGTAAAAATACGTATAACTTACTATTTTTAAATCTTTAATGTTATTCTGCTTGTTATTGTACTCTAATAAGTAACGGATAATTAGTTACGGAAAAAATGAGGTGCACGAAACAAACTTAAATGTTTCAAAAGCATTCAAGGCTAAGACATTATTCAAATGTTAGTAACGTCAGATTTTTAGATTTTTTAAACAGTTGACATCTATATACAATTTTTTAAAGTTTTTAGTAAAACATTATATTGTTAATCTTCATTAGATGGGGAAGCTGTGATGAAATAAGTAGAAAAATAAGAATAAACTTTTTTGTAATTCATTATTTAGGATGCAAAACAATGTTAAAGTGCCTTCCGAGGTCTCCGTAACTATTGGTAACATTTTATTAGTTTTACATAAAATTTCTAAATAAAAAAAAAAGCTTAATTATGCTTGTTGAGTTAAGTTAACGCTGTTTTTAAAAAAAACAAAGAAATTATGTTGAAGTAATGTTTACTGTAAATTTCTACGTTAATGTGTACGAAACGCCCTCTATTATCCTCTCACATAGAAAACTTTAAGCTTTTCTTGAAACTCACTGCATTTTATAAATAAGAATTTATGTCAAATGTTTTTTTTCTTTCACACACGCTTACGAGAAAGAAATAGAAAATTGTATTTTTCATAGGGGCCACGTGTTATAATAACAATAAGCAAAGAAGTAATAATAATAGAAAAAATTATTTTCTTTAAGACATAACTTCGACAAAAGCTTTCAGTTATATAGCGTGCATTGCTCAGCTTAATATGTATCAAAAAAGTGCATCATTCAAGAGAAAACAAAAAGACTTTAATAAGAGCGAGATAAATCTATTTCTGCCAGAGAGAGAATTTAATCACGTACTTACTTGTTAACTTGATTCTCGTGACGCAAACAATGACTTTCGAAATCTCCTCAGATAAAGCTGGGTACGGCTGGAATTGGACGATCTTTTGATGCTGGGAGTTTGGGTTCTCGAGATTCACAGGACACTTTTCACGGATAAATATCGATTTGAGCACTAAATTCCTTTGACAAACTGTATAGGAAACGTAGAACACAGTAATCACTTGGGGTTGAGGTGTTGTCTAGCTGACGCACTGCGAGACAGTGACGTGGTAGGGCTATGCCTTGAAGGGCTTGGAATCCCCTTTCCCACCACCAAAATTTTCTGGCTATGGAGTGGGAAAAAAGTCACGCCCATCGACACAGTCAACCCCTTTCCAACTTCTCCTCATTTTATTTGTATTTCCGAAAACAAACAAAACGAAAGCCAATCGTCGTAGGACAAGTTGCAAAGAAACCAATACATGACAAAATTTCAAAGCAATGCACCATATAGGCTTAAAGCTACTTTCTATTGGAGATACACTTTATATAACAAGCAACTTTTCAGCAATGTATATTATCATTTTTTTAAATACTAAACTATTTAAATGTTTGGGTAACACAAAAAATTAAGTAGCAACTTAAGTTATATATCGAATAACTTACTCGTTTATTTACAACAGTTAATTGGTTGTATGTTAATTTAATCATGTTTCTGAAGTTCACTAAACAATTTAAATTATATATTTTAGGAATTATTCTGACCAATTTATGTGTAACTAGTACTCGATATTGAACTGTTACTTGGTATTCCATTAGTTTTTTGTTAAAGTAAAAAGTTAACTTTAAAACTGTATTACATTCTTAAACGCTATACCACAGTATTAACTACCAAATAGAATTCAAAAATTCACAAAACTTTGTTTATAGTATGATTTCCATGTGTTTAATGCTACATAAAAATTTGGTGTACATTTATTACGTCGTGTACTTATATCTTCGTTTGTTTGTTTAATTTTCTATAATACGAATTATGGGTTTATTTATTTTTAAAATTTTTAATTTTCATAATGTTGTAGAATAAGTAAAAACCGTCTGTTAATCTGATTAATGAATGAAAAAATATTCTTTGTCATTAAATTTGGGCATGATTAAACTTTATGATGGTTATTGAAGCTTTCGTTAGTTAAAAGGTCAGGTAATTTGTACTCCGCGAAAAAACAGCTTTAGGAATTACAATTTTTCTCGTCTATGTTTGTTCTATTTATCAGAAGTTTGTTCAGCAATGACTTATGATTCTATAAACTATTCTCTCTAAATTTAAATGAGCATTGGTATCATTAAATATTTAAATAAAGTTAAATTATCTCCGTCATATAGACACTAAGTGAAATATTACACACTGAAAAAAAAAATTATTAAAATATGAGAGATTTTTATTAATCTACATTAAAAATTATAATTATTCTGAACTGCTACTTACAAATCAGTTTTTTTTCGTTATAGAGTTAGTGAAGTTCCGGCCTCGTTACAATTGAAAAAGCCGTCATTTTTTTAAGAAAGAAAGTGTTCCGAGTCTGATAGGTAATTACAGTTTTTTTATGGTTATGGTTAAGAAATGGTCTTTCTTTGCAATAATTGAAAAGATCATTCATGATTGACCGTATAAACATTTTTTCTGGAATAAAAACCTCAAATTTATACTGGTTTATTTAGGCAAATAGTTTTCATTTAATTTCTCAATTTGACCCCGACTGCCTTTAAACCTTTTTTTTTTTTGTATGGCTGGAAGATACAAACAGATTAGTTTTAAAATGAGGGTTGAGTTCAAATTACATTAACAATTGACGTGGTATTCTCCGTTACTCCATAATACGGTCTACTAAAACACACCACGTGCGATTTCACGTATTTGGTAGCTAAAGTTGTTGTCAAAAAATCGCATGTAATATAAAAATCAATCCTATATTACCTATCTGCATTAACTTGAACATTTAAAATTTTTTGTAAGCTCCTACCTGTATAATAAAAAAAGTGCCATTACTAAATCTTCCATAGATATAGTACTTGATACAATATTGGGGCTCTATACTATATACACAGATATGTATAAAGTTCTTCTCCCAACGCACCCATCCTATTCTGCGGTTAAGGACATATATAATTAAAACAGCCCACACACTATCAGAAACATTTTTCTGAGCTTTTCCCTTCCGATGTCTGAGTTTCCTATAGCTCTATCTAGCATACATCAAAGAAGCGACACTATATAGAGTTGAGCCCAAGAAGTGTGATAGTACCAATGCGTACTATGTGCATGTCAATTGAATTTTACTACTGTACTACGCAGCTCTACTTATAATTTATTTATATCAGTTTGTATATGTCCTGCCCGTGTTTTTGTTTTACGTTTATTTTTCCTACCATCTGTTTTTTGGATCAAGCGCTAACCCTTTTGTAAGTAAATCATGTCATTGATTGAACGCTTTTTTTTGAGCGTTTGAATAAAATTACAAGCCATTTATTTGTTGGTGTCGAGGATTTTTTATGTTTGGAGCCTACCACATAGTGTTTGTGAGACTACCACATTTTGTGAGCACGTGGCTACTTCTCTGGCAAGGAAAAGCCACAAAAATCGGAAGAAGATATTGACAGCTATCTAAAAATAAGCAATAAAACACCAAATTATTTTGTGCAGCATGTATTAAATAAAATTGAAGGAAATATTCTATTTTACTTTTTTGAAATTGAATTAATTTGTATGCATCACTACTGTAGTTATATTTTTTGTTAAACTACATCCTAATTACTAAACAACAATTTTTGTTATGACATTTTTGTTTTTCATGGTACTAGATTTTTTACTTTTTTCCCCTTATTTAAGATAGAAACAATGATAATGAGATCCAGACGTGAGTTTTTAGGTCTGGAAGATGTGAGATTTAAATAACTTTAGAATAATAAGTTATGCAAGTGCAAGTGATTCAAAAGAATCCTTGTTATTTAATGTGGAAAACTTTAACAAAACGTTATATCGATTTGAGATTAAACAAATATCTCACTTTATAAGCGTATTCAAAAAAATAAAAAAGTCGTAGTAATTTTTCGTTTTCTACCTAAACTGTTTCATTGGCTTACTGCGTACAACGAGAAATATTCCATGAAATAAAACAATTTATATGCCAGAGATTTGAAATATTAATACCTTAGTATAAAATAAATAATATATTGAGCCATTTTTAATATCAGGACTACCACCACCACATGAGGTTAATCAACCGTTGGAGCAAATTGTTCCAACCAATCACAACCCTAGGCAGGACCACGTATCTACTCGTAGCAAATACGAGCTACTTTCACTTCTACCCTTTAAATATCACGGCCAATCTACTCAAACTAAAGAGCTTTTTCCTCCCACCATACCAGCGTTAACGCGAGCTTGACCGAGTACCTTTTTTCCCCTGCGACCGGAACTTTTGGATATTTTGTCTTCTTCTGTCATTATTTTCATGAGTATTCAAGCTATGTCGTGATTTTCTGCCTTTTGTTTGTAAATAAGTTGACGAAGAACAGATATTTTCGAATATGGTTTATAAAAAATAATCCCTTCTTTATCCCAGCGCCACAAATCACAGGCCAACAAACACACCTATGTATGCAATCTATTTTTCTTGTTTTGTTTGCACCTCTCATCTTTTTTCTCTTATTTTTTTATTAATTTTTTTTAATTGTTTAATTTACTGAAAAATTGTATTATTGTGAATAAACAGATCATTTAACTTGATTAAATAACGCTTGTTATCTTATTTCTTATAAACAAATTTATGAAGTTTAAATTACTATAACAAGAAAAATCATTCGATCTCTCGACCTGCTGAGTGACATAAATCACCTGTCCCTCATACAACTGCCAAGGCCTCTGACGTTTAACGTGCGATAATATATATATTCATATGCACATACAAAAAGCTGCAGCCAAAATTGACGCCCCTCTAATATCGAGTATGAATGATTATGAAAAAATATTTGGCAAACTAGCAGAAAATATTTTTCTTCGCAGGGAGGCCCATTGACCTATGAAAGTTCTTTGTTCAAGTCTTTGTCTGGTTGTACTTATAAATGATTTAATCTTTTTCATGTTTTATTTTATAATTAAATTTAAAAAATATTTGCCGACTAGTCCTATGCTTTAATTATTTTAAAATGACTACCACCTATACGTATACCATAGTGTATATACTATACTAGTCCAGTAAAAATCGTTTGCGGGTAAAAGTGGGTGATTCCTCACCAGCTGCTCTCCCCTATAGGAGAACTATACTATTAGCGGGTACGCGGTAGCCAAGGGCTTTAATAAATCATGTGCTAAGAGAGTCCTTTTTTGACGCGCTGTTGGATGTATTATTCATGTGCTACCTACCGATCGTGTCAAGGGGGTCGAAGAGCTACGAGACTAAATTAATAATAAGAGTGTAGTTGTGTCCTTGATCACTACATACCTGGTTAGGTATATAGTCCGATAACTCTTTGGCTTGACTTTTATAAAGTAGTCGATTGTCCTTTCCGTGATTCTTACGGATGAGTGTATTGATTTTTTCAATTTAGCCGATCGCTTCGGATAAAAGTCTCTTGCAAGAATCCAAAACGTCTTTTATTAGAAAAATATACTGTATCGGGTAAAACTCGAAACTCCTGAGACTCTTGCAAGACTGGCACAGTCACGTTAACGAAATTTAATTCATTTAAGTTTTATTTGTTTTTTTTTGTTCGTTTTTATAATGGATTTAACAACATTTAGATGGGTGTACGATACTCGAGAATATAAATTTATATAAAATCCGCCTATGTCTGACTAAACTCGGACTCGTACTACTTGAAATTGGATGACTCGCAGTTTCCTGATTGCAGACAAATGACGAGCTTACTTCATACCTCATGCCTAGGAAAAATTTTCGAAAATTTTTTTACGTTTGCTCGATGATCGTGGCAGGCTTAGGCGTTCCCAGCTAAAAATGCAAGCGGATTCTCAGGTGTCTCGAGGACGACCAGGTATACCCTCCGCCAGCACAGTCTCGCTAAACACTTGGTGTGTCGATGCTTACTGGAAGCTTCTCTGCAGTGTTGCCTTTGAGGTTGTACTTTGTTAGTGATTAAGCACGAGCCTTTTGAGTCAAATTGATCGAGACACTATTTGAATACGTGGCAATATCAATTTGAGAGGTAACAAGTATTATTTATCGAAACTCGTTAGTATTGATGTATATTGTATTCATCTCCTAGGGTTTAAATTTTGGTTAAAGTTTATCTGATTTAGTTGTCTACTATTTGAAATACAAATTTTCCTTTCGTACCTTAAGTACTACAATATTACAAACAACGTCAGATCAGATTCCCTAACGCAAGGGTATATCTGCAATCGTTTACAAATCGCTTTTTTTTCATAAATTATCTTATTAAATATATGTTCTTCGTCAAATTATTTACAAACGAAAATCACAAAATCAATACATAACTTGAATACTCATGGAAATAGTAACAGAGGAAAGACAAAATACACAAAAGTTGCGGTCGCAGGGGAAAAAAGACACTTGGTCGCGAGTTTGAGAAGATTGGCTGTGATATTCAAAGGGTAGGAGTGAAAGTAGCTCGGATTTGCTGTAAGAAGATACGGGGCCCTCCGTAGAATTGCAATTGGTTGAAACAATGGGCTTTAGCATTCGATTAACCAGGTGTGGTGGTGGTAGTCATGATGTTGGGAATGGTTTAATATATTATTTATTTCATTCCAAGGTATTAATTTTATAAATCCCTGTCAGCTGCGTTGGTTTATTTTTTGGAATATTTTTCGTTCTACGCCGAGAACTAATAAAGAACATAAGGTAGAAAAAAAAAAATACCAGGATTTACTTTGATTTTAGGGAGATACTTAAAAAAGTAAAAAATCGCTTGTTGCAGAATCGGTAGGATGCCTAATTGAAATTTTTTATAATTAATATTAAGGACCTACTTGAATCACTTGAACTTGCGTAACTTATTATTCTAAAATTATTTAAATCTTATATCTTCTAGACCAAGAAATTCATGTTTGGATCGTAGAATTATTGTTTCTATCTTAAGAAAAGAAAAAAAAAAGTAAAAAATCTTATACCATGAAAAACAAAAGTATTGTAAAAAAAATTGTTGTTTAGTAATTAGGATGTAGTTTAGTTGAAAATAGAACTACAGTAGTGATGAATGCATAAAAATTATTTTTAATTTAAAAAAAAAAATTTTTCCTTCCACTTTATTTGGTATAAGCTGCACAAAATGATTAGGTATTTTATTGCTTATTTTGAGCTTGTGGTCACTATCATACGTTGATTTTTTTGGTTTTTTCTTACTAGAGAAACGGCCACGGTAAAATTAAGTCGCAACACTGTCTCTAAAAATAAAAAAGAACACACACCAACAAACAGCTGATTTGTACAAACACCCAAAAGAGAGTGTTCGATCAATAACATGATGTACTTACAAATCTGTCAGTGCTTGATTCAATAAACATATCATAGGAAAAGTAAATGTGGAACAAAAGCAGGTGCAGGACCTACACGAATAATTGTAAATATATTATGAGCAGAGCTGCGTAGTAGAAGGTGGTAAAACTGAATTGTCATGACATTGAATGTATCAGTCCTGACACGCGATATTTGAGGGAAAAAACTATTCTTCTTCAGCTCAACTCTATATGTAGTGTCGCTACTTTGTTTTATGCTGGAAAGTAAAGATAAAATATTAGAAATTTTTGACTTTGGTAGGGTAAAAGTTCGAGGAAGCGTTTTTAAGAGAGTAGGGGCTGTTGTAATTGTATATGTCCTTATCCGCAGGAAAAAAGGGTAGATACGTTAAGCAGAGGCCATGTACACATATATGTAAGTAGGACAGAGTGCTATTGTTGTACTTGGTACTGTAGTTACGGACAAATGAGCGATAGCACTTTATCTTGAGTTTAAAGGTAAAAGCTTAACCAAAATTCTGCAATGTTAAGGTACAAGCAAAAAGGTACGTATAATATTCAAATTGACTAACGTATGTGCTTCTAGGCTAGAATCTCTAATAAAAAATATCTTTAAGCATATGATGCATTGATTTAAAATTTTATCATGTATTGGTTTCTTTGCAACTCGACCTACGTGGATTGGCTTTCGTTTTGTTTGTTTTCGGAAATACAAATAAAAAGAGGGGAAGTTGGGAAGGGGTTGACTGTATGTCGATGGGCGTGACTTTTTTCCCACTTCACGGCCAGGAAGTTTTGGTATAGTGGGAAAAGGAATCCCAAACCCTTTTAAGCCGTGTCGTAGCCAGGATGACCAGATCTGATAACTAACAGCCGAATTGGCGATTTTTGACCAACTATGGCGTAAAATTTTTGTATATTTTGCACTTAGATATTTTTTGGTGACTTCACCTAAAGCTCCCCTGTATAAACTCAGCGTCCATCAAATACATGTACTTTTTATTGAATAAAATATTGAAGGCCAATTGCTCACTTGATAATTACGATTGAACATTCCTGAAGTTCGTTTTTAGCTGTAGCTGTAGGATAGACAAATCCTGTGGTTCTGAAACTTGGCTCAAAAAACCGAGAAAGTAAAATCAGTGCTGCATGTGCCTAGTACCTCAGGGTGGTTCTCAAATAAATGTAATATTTTATTTATGTCTCTATAAATTTTTATTTTGTAGTTGGTTTATTGACGATTTTTTTTATTTTTTTTATTTCTTATTTCAAAATGAATCTCTTATATATCTAAAATTTGTTCTGCACTTTTTTATTGTATCTTGTTACTTAATGCAGGGATAAAAAAATTTTTTCGAAGAAGAAGTGAAAAATATTATATGCATTAGTTATTTATGCTAATGAAAATTGTGTGGCAAGTTGTTATAAAAAAAAAAGCTTAATTTTTCGCAAAACATAGATCAAGCCACTGTATGTATTGAATATTAAAAAGATTTAAAGATAACAAAAAAAATAGTAAACAGTTAATTTTTTTTTTTTTAGGCTTTTTACACTTGCACGTCTATAGTAGCTAACATTTTTATTTTTCAATACTTAACGTATATAATGTTAAAAACAGTTGTTACGCTGTATTTTTAAAAATAATACAGACACAAAAGGTAGTACAATTTACCTCATACACCGTATCACATGCTTTATACGTATATTTTTGCTTGACTTTTATGCTATTCATCTTGCAAAAAGTGCACTTTCCTTAAAATAAAATTTTTTTAACTCATTTCCGACCAATTGTATTTTTTTCATTTTTATTGATATAAAAATGTCATACATTTTTTTTAATAAAACAACTTTTTTTTTTTACAATACAAAATAAATATTTTTCAAACAAAAAAAGGAGGGGCTTATTCAACGAGAATAAAGTTTATTGCAAAGTTTTTTGATAATTATATTTTAATACTATATAATGTTTATAACTTGCATCATATTGCTGATGATGTCAAAAATATGAAGTGTTCGTTGAATGAAATTTGAGCTTTTGATTTTGAAAGCACTCTAGGCGTAACAAAAGAGCAGATTGCTAGTGGATACAAGCCTCTCGTTTAGCTATGCAAAAAAATCGAAGAGAAACGCTTAATAAACAATAAAAAAAAAAAGAAAAACAATTAAATTTAACAATTATAAAATCCAGTAAAAACCAGAAACAAATTTATTTGGAAAAAGTGAATTACATGGAATTTGACATTTGGATTCAAGAACCAATCAATGTTGTGTTGACAAAAGACTCTGTAAAGTGATAAAAATTAAACAAATGGCTATGAATCCAACTAGTGCTCTTGGCGATTCTAAAGTTACTTTAGAGCAGTTACTTATTCTTGGACCTGGCTTTACGTACCCGAGCGATTCAACACTTATAAATATGTAGAAAGTCAAAAAAGATTTTGAAAAGAAAGTGGAAAATTTTAACATGAATAATATACAATCGAAACTAATTTTATTTAAAATTTTTGAACTTTTGGAAGATGATAGTACATTGTTCATTGTTCCACTGCTACATTAATGTAAAAAATATGTATAGGCTGTGCATAGGAAAGTGTATTTTACAATGACGAAAGCGTATGATTATAACATTGACAGTGCTTACTGTTTGTGCTTCATTACATGTGCATGAGGAAGCAATTGGCAAACGAAGTGAATTGATTGTTATTATTTGCATCAACAGTGAAAGGTGTTAGTAACTACGTGAGACAACTGTTAATATGAACAATTATTGTGTTAGTGTCATTGTATATACGTTATTCGAAATTCTTGATGGTTATAATAAAGTAAACACTGCAGTTTGTTCTGCTGACTACTTTTAATCTTCATCAGTATCAAATTTGTACTCTGTAAAGGTAAAAAACAAAATTTTTTTTCTTATGACTATGATGACCTTTTGTACGTGATGAGTTTCATTACAGATAAACAGTAAATTTGTCATAGTAAAAATTGATAGCAGCGCAAAAGAATTTTCTGAGCCTTTCATTGTACATGTCACTTTTATTGGTGTTGATAACGTAACAGGCCAAAGATACAACATTTTATATGCCTCTTCCATAGACAGACGATGATATTCAAGTCATATCCAACTTTGTAAGCAGTAGTGCAATTCCACCGCCTACTTTGTCTTACTTATAAAATTTTCAAAATGTATATATATATATTTTAGATACGTACGAAGAAGCATTGATACATCTGAGCTCTATGACATTCATACCCAAGAAACCTCGATCTTTGTTTACTATATCTAAAACAACGTGCTCAGAAGCAGGGAAAAGTATATCTTTAAAATCAAATGCTTCATCGTCAAAAGTCATTGACAAAACTTCGACGGATAACATGTACATCTTATTTTGTGTTCAAAGCCTTTCAGAGGCAATAAAGACTGGTACTGCAAGTCTTGCTGAAAATGTTGAGGAACAATCAAAAGGTTTTAATGTATAATTATCAACGTATGTATAAATATTCTTTACACACATTCATGTAGTAACCATTGCGTACGTAATTATTTTTCACAAATCCACTATGAAAATATATACGATAGATATCTTTATTATCAAACCTATATTTATCCTGTAAATTCATAAATAAAGTTCGTATAGACATAATTTTATCATCATAAGTTTGTTTAGCCTTAATTAACAAGTCTATAAAACTATTCCTTCTAAAATTCAAATGAGCATTATTACCATAAAATATTTAAATAAAATTTAAGTATCCTTGTCAAAAATAAACTAAAATAAATATAACAAATTAAAAAAAATTTTTTAAATTAAAATATGAGAGTTCTTTTATTAATCTTTTTTAAAAACTACAATTATTATGAGCTGCTAAACTGACCCGTTTTTTCTGTCGTTGAGTCAGAAATTCCAGCCAACTTACGACTGAAAAGGCCGTCCTTTTTGTAAGAAGGAAAGTGCGCTGAGTCTGAAAGACAATTATAGTTTTTTTATAGTTATGGTTCAAAATGGTATTTTTTTGCAATCATTATAAAAATCATTTATGATTTACCATAGAAACAATTTTTCTGGAATAAAACACTGAAATTTGTACTGGTTCATTTAGGCAAATAGTTTTCATTTAATTTCTCAATTTGACTCCAACTGCCCTTAAACCTTTTTTTTGTTGTATGGCTGGAAGATACAAACAGATTATTTTTAAAATGAGGGTTGAGTTCAAATTACATTAACAATTGACGTGGTATTCTCCGTTACTCCATAATACGGTCTACTAAAATACACCACGTGCAATTTCACGTATTTGCTAGCTAAAATTGCTGTCTAAAACTCGCATACAATATATGAATCAATTCGATATTAGCTATCTGCATTAACTTGAACATTTAAAATTTTTTGTAAGCTCCAACCTAAATAAAAAAAAAAATGTCATTACTAAATCTTCCGTAGACAGTACTTGATGCAATATTAGGGCTCTATACTAAATACACAGATATGTACAAAAACATCTCCCAACGCACCCATCCTCTTCTGCGGTTAAGGACATACATAATTAAAACGGCCCATACGCTTTTAGAAACGTTTTTCTGAGCTTTCTCCTTCCGACGTCTAAAATTTACCATAAGTAGCACTATCCATCATAAATCAAAGAAGCGAGACTATATGGAGTTGAGCCCAAAAAGCGTGACAGTACCAATGCGTACAATGTCCATGACAATTCAGTTTCACCACCTGCTACTACGCAGCTCTACTTATAATTTATTTATATCTGTTTGTGAATCTCCTGCCCGTGTTTTTTTTTTACGTTTATTTTTTCTATGATCTTTTTTTAGTACAAGCACTGACCCATTTGTAAATAAATCATGTCATTGATCGAAAGCTTTCTTTTGGGTGATTGTATAAAATCTCAAGCCATTTATTTGTTGGTGTGTAGGATTTTTATGTTTCAAGCATATGTGGTAGTTTTAAGAACACGTAGCTACTTCTCTGGCAAGGAAAGACCAAAGAAATCGAAGTATGATATTGACCGCAATCTTAAAATAAGCAATAAAACATCTTATATTTTTGTGCAGCGCGTACTGACTTTACTGTAGTTGTATTTACAATTAAACTTTACCTTAATAATAAAATAACAGCTTTTGTTAAAACATTTGTGTGTTTCCATGGTACTAGAATTTTTTTTTCCCCTTTAGATAGAAACAATGATAATGCGATCCAGACGTGAGTTTTTAGGTGTGAAAGATGTGAAATATAAATAATTTTAGAATAACAAGTTATGCAAGTGCCAGTGATTGGAGTGGATCCTTGTTATTTATTGTGAAAAACTTTAACAAAACATCCTATCGATTTTAGATTAAACAATTTTCCTATTTTTTAAGCGCTTTCAAAAATAAAAATAAAATCGTCGTAATTTTTCGTGCTCTACCTAAAATTTTTCATTGGTTTACTGCGTACAACGAGAAATATTCCATAAAATAAACCAACGTAGGTGCCAGGGATTTAAAATATTAATACCTTAGCGTAACATAAATGATATATAAAGCCATCTCTAACATCAGGACTACCACCACCACATGAGGTTAATCTAACTTTAGAGCCCATTGTTTCAACCAATCAAAATTCTACAAAGGGCAACGTATTTACTTGTAGTAAGTACGAGCTTTTTTCACTCCTACCCTTTAAATATCACGGCCAATTTTCTTAAACACGTGACCAAGCGCCTTTTTTCCCCTGCAACCGCAAGTTTTGGATATTTTCTCCTCTTTTTTTATCATATTCATAACTGTTCAAGCTACGTATTGATTTTTTCTCACCGTTTGGAAATAGGGGTACTAAAAACAGATTTGTTTGTAGATAGTTTGTACAAAATTATTAATTAGTGAGCACAAGCAGACAAATGCGTCATCTATCACTGATCCGTGACTGTTTGCAAAACTGAGTTATACATACGTAAACATTCGAAGGGAACTTTCATCGTAAATAACAGATAATTACAGGCTCCAATCTTTAACTTAACTTACACCATAGGGGATAAAAATTTTTTTCGAATATTCAGAATTTCTATGTTTTTTTGAAGACTCTAAAGTCGTGTTAAATTTTGAAAGCCTTTTAGTTAAGATTAGCCCTCCTGCAATATGCCACAAAACAAGAAGACCAATATATTTTATAAATTAATTTCGCTAAGTTATGTTTACGCTTGAAATTTCGAACATTATTAGTTTTTCGGATTGTAATTATAATAAATTCTGGCATTGTATGGAATTCCATAGCATCTTCGTACGAAAGCCCTCTGATGTGATGTATATTGTGTTGCATTATTAGAATAGAAGAATAAATAAATTAAAAAAAATAATAAAAAATTGGCGGTATTTTTAAAGTATCAGATATATTTTTCTAGATAAACAGTGACAACGAAAAATTTCACTGGATTTGTAAGGCACCGCAAGTAGGAAATGTAGCTTGAGCAGGGATAAAGTTCTTTTTACTGTTACCATACGCATAAAACGAGCAGGGATTTTCATATAGATGGGAAGCAAGTAATTTCGGTTTATTAATATAGTCGAATGATTTTACGGACACCAAAGAGGTGGAATTAAGATCATAACGAGGATATTTTTAATAAGAAAGCGTAATACAGAAACGCAGGGCAACGAGATGTCCATCTTTGCTCGACCACTGATAAATCTAAGAGATATGCTGTACAGTAGAAGAACAGATGTTTTTGTAAGTTGAAATATTTATTTTAATTTTAAAAGCGTAAGACAAGTCCAAAGAGAAACATATAAATAAAAAATTTTTGTATTTTTTAGGATCCACAGCTTTTGAATGATAACAAAGTCATTAGCGATCTCTAAGGGACAATTTTAATCATCCATTCTTTATTGTGAAATATTGTACAGAACGACTATTATATGGATGAATAATTTGATGGATTGTTAAATAAGCATTATGCGCGTGTAATTAAATCATTGCCAATAGTAGATAGATTTTATTTGGGTCCCAATTGAGGCTAGTCAAACGTGGTGCTTTGCTTAATACCTAGTAGAAAAAAACACCGAGAAAAATAAAGAAAAATTTAATCTTTTAATAATTGTGTAATTTTTTTTTTTTAATTTGTACATTAATAATAATGTAACACAATAATGTGTCAATAATTTAAATTACCTGACGCATCACGGACAGTATCTAAGGGAAAGGACGGAACTTCCTAATTTACAAATCGTCATTATAATTAAAAAAATGCATGGTTTGGAAATTAATAAAATGTAAAATACATGTTTATTTTCTGTGTGGGTTTTATTTTTCAATATTAATCGAATAGTATGGATGCTAGGTAGGTTTCCGTAGTCTTTTCTAACAAAATGGTCCCATCCAAGTTTTTTAAAATTTATTTTATATTTTTCAAATACGATTTTTGATGATGACGATCTGTAAAATTCACGTGTCTTTAAAAATAAATGGTGATCTATTTGAATTTGCTTCTAACTCCTTCTACAAGATAATTTTTATTTTTAACTAACCAAGGAATAAAAAAACATTTTTTTACCAAAAAAAATTTCTTTTTTTTCCTTTATGGGTAGACCATGGGTAGAGTAGCAAGAAGCTTACTATTCAAAGCTTATGATTAGGAGAAAATTTATGTTTTTCTAAAGGGCAATAATAAAGAAATCTTTTGCGCCTTGCAGAATTGCAAAAATTTCTTCAACTATTAAGATAGTAACGGTTGAAAATTGCAAAATTCCAATTTTTCAAAAATTTGAAAATTTTTTACTAAAAAAGTATAACTATCAAAGAAAAATTGTAAGACATATTTTTTGCTTGAATCGTGCTTAAAAATACGAATGTTTTTTTTTAAATCAAAATTTCATGAGTTTTCAATTTGTTAACAAAATTTTTAATAACTATTGATTTGCAAATTTTACAGCAAGCCACCAACAAAAATCGTGTTAAGCAGGTCACAAACACATTTATTAAACTTGAGTAGGACTCTTTTATTAAAAATGGCCACAGGGAAACACGGACGCTCATAGTTAAAAATCCGAAAGTTACTTTCTGAAATACTTTCTTCCTTCTAGGGTCTATAAAAAGCTTTAAAACTTGTTATTTATTCAGTAAACGTATGAATATCAAATCAAGAAGTTACAATATTAAGTTTAAAAAACTTTGTGAATGTATGTAGGTTTTTATTTCATTTTCTTAACTATTATATAATTCAACAATAACTTTTAAAAATCTTTTTTTCAACACTTCAAATTACAATATCAAGTAAAGAATTTTTCTAATTAATTATGGAAAAATTTTCTGTTCCTTGTCAACATGGCGTTATTTAATAGTTGATAAATTCCTTTATTTATCAAAAATTAAGCATACAGAATAATAAACTGGCTAGTTACGTTTTTAGTTTTTTTAGGATCTTTACTCAATAGCTGATGACCAATGTATTAAAGATACAAATCTATTTAAGTTGCACGAGCTTTTTTGCATCAATTTTTTTTATACGATACAAAAACATAGTAGGGTATGTATAATTGATTCTGAGTGATAAAAAGTCATATCTCATAAGAAGTGATGCACATTTTTTTCGTATTTTTAAATAGTTTTATGACACTTACTGGGACATATTTAAGGTAGAAATAATTAATATGGTAGTATATTTATTTATTGACATTGTTTCTCTTAAAACATTTCATTCCTCCAATATTTGTAATACACGTTGCCTTAGTTGGTTACGCTAATATTATACGATTAGACTTATACTACTATTAGTTTTCAAAAATGACGATAGTAACTAACGAGGTAAATTTATAATTTTCACACGGTTGTTCAAACGATTTTTTTTAAAGCAAAAGTGGGTTACGTCTCATTCAACGAAATTGTAATGAAATCTTGTACTAACACAAAATTTATATACTGATGTTCGTATAATCCCTCAAAATTCCAATGTTTTCTTGAAATTTCAAGCCCTATCCTGGGGTAAAATATTTGTACCTGCGTGCACTTTTCCGCGGGAATCGTCTGACGTATACTCGTTGTACCCCTTCCATGCTCAGCAAAGGAAAAAAAACATGTGCACCTTGTTTGGTAGTTTGGCCACGATAAGGCGCTTGAATCAGTGGTAAAACCGAACTCGCCTCGTAGCACTTAGCAGTTGTAGCTCACTAGCTATTGCATAGAATTGCAGTCACGTCAGCAACCTTCTGAGTTATCGAGGCAGGTGGCGAAGATTGGATTTAAACGTGAGAACGAGAGGATAAGACCCTTGAGACCAACAGTCTCGTGCCACTTTTCTCTCAATCAAGAGGTTTTTATAGAGTATCTTCAACCACAATTCGCACTTATAATTTCTGACTAATCGAGAATTTCATGTTACACTAGAATTTGTATTAAAATGTCTGAAAAGGATTGGACTGAATCACCGTTTGAAGATCACCAAGTAACACCAATTGGTCCTTTAAACCAGCTTGGAATGTCGTTGGCGGGTCACCAAACTATGTCTCCTAGCAAAACGTCACAAGAGGCGAGGCAGTTGGAGATTAAATCAATATCTAAGGATGATCCTCGCCTCTTAAAGGACCATTTTAAGGTAAGGAAACGATCAATCATACACAAATATCTCATTATTTTTACATTAATCAAAAATTTAATAAAGTGGCGCATTTGTAGTTTAAACGTCTAAAGGAAATAGATACCACACTATTTGTTCCCAATACGCTCAACGTCATCGTAAGTACGGAAGTTTTTTGTCTAAGTCTTTATCTGGTTTAATGTCTCATGACACTATTTTATCTACATGCATAAAGATTATTTTATGAGAAAATGTTATTTAAAAAAATATGTTTGTGGTTTAGGTCAGTGGTACATCCGTTTCAGTGACGGGAAACAAAAAAGTTGAAAAAGATAAAATCAGAAATACTTCCCCAGAATTTAGCGTAAATTTTAACATCCCCGAACAATTTGATTCGGACAAGGTTGAGGCGTGGCTCCACTCAAACAATAACGTCTTGTATCTATATGCTCCTCCGAAAAATGAGCCAGTTGCCAATGTGTAGACTGTAATCAACAGTAAAAATATCGATTGACTCACGGTTATCGTCTACGAAAGAGAATGAAGAAGGAAAAATAATAAATGATGTAATTTCATTAGTAAATCTATTTTATTCACAAACAATTAATTAAAGAACTTTGAGATTTTATAGTTTTTATCATATTAATACAAAAGTAAAAATTATAGTTTGAACGTTTTATAATATGTTAATTAACAAACTTACACCGTTGTCGACTTGCTTTTTTTAATGTCAAGTACAATTTTGCTATCAATATTTCAATGAAAAAAAAAATTGTTTGTTTGCAAGTCCACGGCAAAAATATCTGCAACGATATAGACATAGTAGAATAAAGATGGTTGATTAGATACATCAAATTTTTTATCCACAATGGCTAGAAATTAACTAAGTCAAAAAGAAGAACCGAAATACTGTTATAAAAAATGTATTTAATTAAAGTTTAAATATTTCTATTTAAGTTACCTATTGATGGAGCATTTCAGTATATTTTCAGCCACCTCACTTTTTCAGGTATAATTAGCAATCATGTAAGTTATCTTTAGCCTTATATTTTCCTTTAGTAAAACTTATCCTAACAATATTTATGCTACTTTAAACAGTATTTTATTAACGTTGATTTAAGCTTAGCTTACTAATAATATGACGATTTAATTTTCTTGAAGTTGGGAATTCTAATTAATCGAACAAATCATTACAGAAAAAACTTTCTTCTTAATGTATCATTTAAAATACGATCAAATTAAGCGTGATCTAAGACATTAGATTTTAATGAAAAGTTCATATTATAAATTAACCTCGTTAACAGCATATTTTGTAACGCAATAAGTGAGAAATAAATTTTTAATTATTAATTGTTAATTTTTCAAATTAAAAGTTAACATTTTTTATTCAAATTAAATAGTACGTTAAATACTACGAATTAATTAAATTTTTCGTACAATGTCCACCTAAGTTCATTATGTTGTGCCATAATCAATCGTAATTGAGACAATCAATACAAGTCAATATTGTTACAATATTCTAGAATTTTATTAACGCACAATAGTACCTTACTATACGCTGTCGACGACCATCGATTGTCTTGAAGTGCACCAAACGCAAGTCAACGTGAACGACGTCTCTTGTATACGAAAAGATTTAAAATTTATTTTGTCTGGGAGGAATCTCACAATTTTTTTCTTTCTGAAGCTAGTATGTTAAAGTGTAAGAGGTTAAACATAAAAGTGAATAAAAAAAAAAAAAATAATATGTTTGACTTGCTAGTTTTACTATCCATCCAGTAAAAGAATGATCTTTATATCATAATTTTGAGTATAGACCATCTTGAAGAAAATACAATAGGAAATACAAAAAGCGTATTCTAACAAGATTTATAAATTTTGAATGAAACAATTCATCCGCAAATGTTATACGATCTAATTAAAGGATATGTGATGATTTTTCACCGTTTTAAAACAATTTTTACGTTTAAAGTGTTAGAAACGGCTGGAACTACGAAAGTGGTTAATTTATTAGAAAAGATATTTAATAAAGGCATAATAATAAATACCACTTTTCTTTTTAACATTTTGACCACATATGTAACGTAAAAAGGTTAGATGGTATAATTATCTATGCACCTAGTGCGTCATGTCAACACGATTTGCAATAGGCCCGTGGAAATGTTTGTGCTTGTCTTAGTTGGATGCGCACCATTATTTTTGTATCGTTTTAATGTGATATGATACATTATTTAACACTTGACATTATAAATTTTAACAAAAACGCAAAAACAATCTTACTTCAAACTAACATTTCTTACTACAAATAACAATGATTTTACCAACGATCAAAACTTTATCATTCCTTGTCAGTAATCAATATCAGAATTTTTTTCTCATCCTCAGCTTATTGTGATGTTTATTTCTTTTCAGATTTTTTAAAAACCTACGAAACTCCTTTAATTATTTTAAAATAATACCAAAACCTTAGGACGCCCAACTTCATGTTATCCAAGAAATAAAATCTGAAACATTTTCGGTTAGACATAGGTATGTACGAAGAGCTTACAATGTATTAGTTGCAAACTTTGACTTAACTTTGAGTGAGTAGAAAAAAGACGAGAGTAATAAAGTTTACTACGGTATAAATTACTTATTAAGACTTTAGTGAGCGTAGCTTCAATGTCTTACACAATCTATACGTTAGAGTAATTTTCAAAAAATGAGATTTGGAAGTTGGGCACTAAGGGGCTCGGCCTATGGGCGAGTTACTTTTTTATTTTAACTTACGGTACAAAAACTATTGTTTTCTACTTGTGATCATTTCTTGTTATTTTTTATATGTGTACGACTAAGTAACGGGTTATTCATTCGTTTAGTACGAAAGTGGTATTGTTAAAAGTACATCATTTAAAAATTTATTTTAGTGATTTACTGTATAAGTATAACCTTCTTATGGAGTATAAGGCCACAAAGGGCGCGGCTGTGGCTCTCTGTACTGAGAATATATTGAAAATGGCTTTCCATCATTGTATAAACGGTTGGTTTTCTTTGGTTTCCTAAGTTTTTTGATTCTCCTACATGGTTTTTTTAAAAAATACAGTATTATACGTCTGTGATATTTTTCATATAACAATACGATTAGGCTGAGGGCAAATCCACTTAATAAAAATACAAACAATGGGGCAACCTCAGTAAAACCGAATGATGTAAATGAAACTCCTTTTTCATTGCGAATAGTGCGAAGACTTTCCTTCCTTGCTCGAGATATTATTCCATTCTCTCGATACTTCTGAATGCTGAAAAAAAACAATGTTTAAATACTAAGACAATGATTTTTACTTGAAAATACTTACTGATGATTTAATAATTGAAGAAGTGGATCTCCTTTGTTCAAAGCTATAGCTTTTTTTCTAGAATGACCTAGTGGAATAGCTAAGATTTTACAATGGAAATGAATAGTTCTGGATTTCCGTAATATGTTAGACGAATAAAAAGCTACTCTGTCATTGCATATCTGAAATTATAAAAAAAATTTTGAATGATTTCTGTGCCAATAAATAATCGATTTTTATTGATTAACTCTTAATAGCTTTCAAAAATTGTTAAAATTGCTGTAATTTGGTAAGCTAGACTTACACTTACATATGGACACACACATACACGTGAGCGCGCCCACACACACATATATATTAATCACTTACATAGAATTTATATCCATTCCGAAAATTTTTTTACTCAAGAATCGCAAATAAGTATCCTTCGACAAACAGTTTTACCACCATTTCAAGTAAAGTTACAAAATTGTATACGAATAAATGTTAGAAACAAGTTTTATATATTATAGTAAAAGATATTTCATTGTTTAATGTTTTTAAAAACAACCAACACACAAACTTAATATTTTACAGCACCTGCTTTAAAGCATCCTCTTGGGTTGTAGGTAGACTATTTTCATCCTTCAAAAATAATCTTAGTTCGTCGTTTATATTGTCCACTGAGCTCTAATAAAACGTCATACGATAAGGTTTTTTAATATAATGAAAAAAATACTTTTGATTGAAACTTGATTAAATTACCGAAAAGTACTTTAAATCATCAGAGTTTTTTAAAATAATCAGTTGATATGTTTTGTCCTCTAGAAATTCACGCGCATTTCTAAATGGAATGTGTGGTATTGAAACTGTAGCAAAGCTTGTAAAACAGCCTGCGTACATGGAAATAATAATGAATGCTGTCAGATATAGCGACAGCCTTGCCATTTTTGAAGATACGGAATTGAATTGTACATCTGTAAATTAAAAAAAATATAAGTATAGTTGAGCAATCGTGTAAAAATTTTACGAATCCTTAATTATATTCAATAATATATGATGAATAAAAAGATTGAAGTTGTATATTTTGAAAACTTCGATAATTATAATCAATGGTTTTCCAATTTATCAAATGTAAGTTATAAATTAAATTAAATTGTAGTTTAATCGAGGTTTATAGGGGACTTTAAAAGTAAAGTCGAATTTTATTTTTTAAAATTCACTTGTCTAGTAGTACCATGTATTGATACAAAAAGTAGTGTAATATTCATTGTTATTGTTTCCGATTACTTTTTGCCTCTTTCGCAAAATTGCTAGCTTCTCTTTTAAGTAAAATAAGCATCATAGTAGTTTTTATCTTTTACAACTTTTTTGGCAATTTTGCGAAACGATAATAATAACGGCTCTATGACAAAAACTACTATTTCTTACTATTCGCTGTGAAAGTGAAGATAGCCAGCGCTTTAGTCGTCAAGTTTTTGCAACGCTGGCTGGATAGTGGACGACTTCTGTGATGCTAAATCCGCTATCAAATGTCAAACTAACCTTTTTGTGTTTTTTGGATTGTCAGATACATAAAAATTGACGTCATGTTTTATTTTAGTAGTAGCATCGAGGTTATTCTGCTCAACTTTGTTATAGGCGTATTTGTTATACACCCACTAAAATCACTTTACATATTATTTGAAGTCAAGAATATGGATAACATCATCTTTTAAAAACACTTACTCAACCATACAGAAATTATATTAATTGTAATAAATATTTTTTCTAGGTTTGGCATCGCCAAGGTCATCCACTATCCAGCCAGCGTTTCTAAACGTTCCCGTCAAGCGCGCTGGCTGTCTTCACTCTCACAGCGATGTGTTTCACTTCGTGCCCTTAAATCACCTGGAGTCCCCTCTGCTCTGAAGTGTAAAATGTTAAGCAGGCAAAAAATACCCACAGACATAATCTATCACTTTTCGCCCTCAAAAAGAAAAACGTCGTTCAAATTTTGGGCTCAAACATACAACAATCCTGCCCTTCACGCAAGAGATTTTTTAGATTACACTCATTGTACGAACACAATTAATTTTCGAACCAGTTAGAGCACGTTAAATTTAAAAGCAAATAGCAATTATGTATACGTCTATAATTATAAGTGTCAAAAAATTTATGGTTGTACTTGGCCAGCCAACCCGAAGATGATGTGAGAAATTCCTCATCCCTTTTCAATGAAAACCGCAATATTCTGTTAACATCAGTAAAATCTAATCTAACTTATGTGTATTATTATAATGTATTCATAAATAAAATTTACTTGTCATTATTCGGTAATCATGAATTAACTTATTATCTCTACCTCGGGGCGTTTTTAGTGATATTTGGACCTTTACATTTCCCTGGTAAGAAAATAGCTTATGCCACACCATTACCATCCAACCTGATAACCCTACAGACCCTCAAACCCAACTTTGCAGGTCCCGCTGGCCGCTGAATAGCCCCTAACATGATGGCGATTGTACAACGAAAACTTATATTTCTTTTTATGTATAAGTTTGTTTTTTAAAAAAAATCTTGGTTCGTATTTTGCAAAAATATGAATTGAAATCTAGAGGAACTAATTTTCAAGAATGTAAATTGAAATCTAGAGGAAGTATTTTTCGACTCAACGTTCTAAGGTTTCTTTTATTTCTCCAAAATTATGTCCATTGTGTACGTTATAGGTCACCAAGTACGACTTACATGCTCAATTGGCGCAGGTGTTTTTTATGTTTAGGTACAAGTTGCAAAAATTGTTTTTATTACCTAGGGCGCCAATCGCAGTGTTGGTTTTGTATCTGATGTTGCCTGTCACCAAGAAAAGCACCGGGCCCGAGGGACTTTAATATTTAGGTTACTTAAATATAAAACCTAATTATAAAATATATTATTAATTTGGATTTTAATTTTGTAATTTTTTAAAATTTACAGATTTTTGGTCGGGGCGGGATGGTAAAAATTATTATTACTTAATATTTTAGACAAATGGTCAACTCATTTAAAAAAATATAATATTTTAACTTAGAAATTTGTTTTTGCATGTCATGAACGTACTTTCAAAATTTGTATCAAAAACATTTTTTTTTTGAGGCACACCTTCAATGTATGGTTTATTTTATTGATAATGTCACAAACAATGTGGGATTATACAATAAATTGATACAACTTTTTTGTGTATATAACAGGAAATTGTGTCACATTGACTTAAGCTTGTTTTGAAAATTTTTACCTCATAGCAGATTATCTTGCGAGCATAAAAATTTTTATGAAAAAGCGATGGATGTTAAAAAATTTTAAATGTCTTTCGTGTACTTGCGTATATCAATTTTTGAGTCATACGTGTTCAACGCTGTCGACACAAACAACATAGAGTACAATAAAATCAGTATTCTTGAGGTAATTTGTAATATTCAATTATTTTTTATAATCCAGACCCAATTTCTTTGTTTTGATTTCATACATTCAATTTTTAAGTTTACATAACAGTGAAAAGAGAGCAAAATGAATTAGCTACTCAAACAACTAATCTCAGTTATTCTAGTTTTATTTTAACAGTACATTTTATACGCTTAACCGTAACTTATTCAAGCTCAAAAATGTTGTTATTATATACAAAAAGCATGAAATCTGTAATCTATAGTCAATAGTAGCATCTATATTATATGCATAATAGTACGTAAACCACAAAAAAGGGTGTTACTCTGACTCAAATCCATGATCAAATTTTTTTTCTTTGTAGCCCATGACATTACAAGTAAAATGGGCCCAGTTTCAATAGTATGCCTCAAAAAAATTTTTTTATTTAAATGGGGGATCGAATTAGAACACTTTTTGTGGATTTTCTTAGGTATACGTTGAAAAACTACTTAAAGAAAAAAAAAGGCTAGAGAGCTATAAGAATATATTATTATCAAAGAGAAAGGCATCACATGATGCACAATGATGCCACAGTGAAAAAAATTAAATGCATGAAAATATATTAGTGATCTAATACATGAAAATAAAAATTAAAAGAGTCGATAGTGAGTCCTCCGTCACTTACTTCACGTTCGTATTATTTCGTAAATGATTATTACTTTAAAAAATGTATTAAAATTTATAGGATTAACGTCCTATGAACTAGTCCATAATTTTGTTTCAAGAAACATAAGAGAAATAACTAATAAAAATAGTACCGCTCGAAATGTACAACCCTTTGATAATTTTATTTAATGGATGTAAATAATCAAAAAAACCTTGAACGAAGTAGTATAAAATAACGTAATATTAACCTCGTGTTTGTATTTTTATAAGAAATCTTCCTTAATAGTTTACCTGTAAACTCCTGATGCACAAAGATTCGCCATACATTTAAAAAACCGTCTGACAATTTATGAACGAATCCTCTTCTATCTTTATGTAATACTAAAATCACACCAAATAATACTGAAGAAACAGGTACGAGTATAATCAAGAAAATCCAAATGCGTTTGCTAAAAACCTGTTTAATAAACAAGATAAAACGTTACATGAAATTAAAGTCATAAATATTCTTCAGTTGAAATATTTTACCTCAAAAAAAGCTTTCCATGGAATCTCCATAGTACCTGGTAATTTATAGTATAATGTATCTTGAAAATCCATAACTTCAATCGTTATGTCATATTTATCTAAATTTTTTTCACTCAAATACTCGCCAGAGAAAATAATACTCTCATTTAATAATTTTGTAGAATCAATTGATGTATTATTGACACTTTCATTTGATTCTTTCTTGACATGGGAATCATTTTTATACTTATAGGCCAATCCTGTTCTTAATGCAAAATCTTTAACTACTGATGAATAAAACGAAAAAGACTACGAAAATTGTAGAAAAAAATTTTAGTTTTTTAATTGCAATAATTGTGGTATTTTAAAATAAACCAAATTTTTTACTCAACAAATTCGTTACCTCAGCGATAATTGTAGCCGACGCCCCACTTAAATTCTTTCGCCTCTGAACAAAAGCTCGTTTGTCTATTACGGTCAATCCATCCTTCTTGCTCCACTCGAATAATTTATTAACTTGTAATTCATTTTGGGGCCCGACAGCGAACCATTCATGAATGTTTTTATTGTTTCCGCATTTTATTAAGACTTCACTTTCCATATTCAAGTGAAGGTAATTCTTTTTAGGATATCGGCAAGTGCTATCAATTTGTTCAGTAACGGCAGGCCGGAATAACAATAACCATACGTGAGGCGAAAGATTATGATGCCTCGAGAAACGCGTAAATTTTTCGAAATCATTGTCAGTATTTAAAAACGCCACGAAAAGGGTTTTTGAGTAATTTCTTAGTTTCGGATACTTTTCTGGAAGATCCGATATAGTCGAAGCTACGGAGTATACCATTTTACGCGAAAATTCTTTAACCATGTTAATCACCGAATGTATATCTGTGAATTTAAAGAAAAATTGCTGATATTTACTATTAATAATTATTATAATCGCTTTACTTTTACTCACCTTCGTTGTTCCTATAAATAATTCCTATGCTGGTGGTCGCATAGAACTTTTGTACATCCAAAATTACAGGAACTTGACTTTCCATGTTTTTCGCTGAATCACATGGCATGAATAAAACAACGGCGAATATTACAACGAGGCTAGTTAGCTTCATCATTTTTAACTGAAAATAGATTGAGAAAATATACACGTTTACTCACAGAATTAAATAAAATCATTGTATAAACGTACTCTGTACGAGTTAGTGAACGCAAGACTATTTTACGTGAGTACAACTACTAACGCATAGTGAAACAAATATGTTATTTAATTTAATTTACAATATTTATACAGCAGTACAATTTTTTTTTCTTGTTCCTCTGCCGAAAGTAAGACTTTGTTTCTTGATTTCGGGGAGCAAAGTGCCACATTCCCCCCAGGTAAAAAATCGCATGCACTACTCATAGGAAAAGTATTGTGCCATCCTCTGCGTGGTTCCCACCCTCACCTACGGCTCGGGAGGCAATTTCCTCGCAGAGCATGCTAAAATACTGTTTCTAATAAGCAGTAAATACGATTTTGACCTGAGAGGCAAAAACCTTATGTTGCACTTTTCTCCCTCAAATCAGGGAAAAACGTCGTATTTTTAGAGGAGGAAGAGAAAAAATCGTATACGGGTCTCGGGAACAAAGTACGGGTCATCAAATCATCTCCCGGGTGTTTGCCTCGCCTTCGGTTCAGGAGGCAATTACACACCCGGGAAGGAATGCCATTTTTTGCTCCCTTGGTGCGTAATATAGTATTTATAGTCTAAAATTAATCAAGTATGAAATTTGTGAAAGTCGCATTTCTATATTCTTATTTTTAACTTTTGTAACGCTATCATATTTTCATTATAGTTAACATTCTTTTAGTAATCCTAAATAAATTACAAAATTTACTTTATATTTTGTAAAATAGTAGATAATGTGCTTAGAAATTGAGCATTAACAAATCTCAAATTATTATTTTTTCAATCTCAATAGAAATAAAATATTTTCCGGAAGTATGTATACTTTAATCAAGAAATTTTGAATATGCTTTTGTTGTATAATTGTGTGGCACATAATTTTTTATACAATTTTATACATATCTACACTCTTACTTTAAAACCAAATTATAGGATTTTTAACCCTTTTTACCATTTTTTTGACATAATTTGTTACGAAAGTTACTTAACAAAACTATAAAAAATATTTGAAAAGCTTGACTTTCTTTATTTTTGATTTTTGATTAAGTAAGGTATACGTAAATATATGCATCTAAATTCGTCCAAATTCTAATTTTACAAATTTCATCGAATTTCTCAACTTCTTGGCTTTTTCAAGTACTATTTTTTTAAGCTTACCACTTCTTGACATCGTAAAAATACGTATAACTTACTATTTTTAAATCTTTAATGTTATTCTGCTTGTTATTGTACTCTAATAAGTAACGGATAATTAGTTACGGAAAAAATGAGGTGCACGAAACAAACTTAAATGTTTCAAAAGCATTCAAGGCTAAGACATTATTCAAATGTTAGTAACGTCAGATTTTTAGATTTTTTAAACAGTTGACATCTATATACAATTTTTTAAAGTTTTTAGTAAAACATTATATTGTTAATCTTCATTAGATGGGGAAGCTGTGATGAAATAAGTAGAAAAATAAGAATAAACTTTTTTGTAATTCATTATTTAGGATGCAAAACAATGTTAAAGTGCCTTCCGAGGTCTCCGTAACTATTGGTAACATTTTATTAGTTTTACATAAAATTTCTAAATAAAAAAAAAAGCTTAATTATGCTTGTTGAGTTAAGTTAACGCTGTTTTTAAAAAAAACAAAGAAATTATGTTGAAGTAATGTTTACTGTAAATTTCTACGTTAATGTGTACGAAACGCCCTCTATTATCCTCTCACATAGAAAACTTTAAGCTTTTCTTGAAACTCACTGCATTTTATAAATAAGAATTTATGTCAAATGTTTTTTTTCTTTCACACACGCTTACGAGAAAGAAATAGAAAATTGTATTTTTCATAGGGGCCACGTGTTATAATAACAATAAGCAAAGAAGTAATAATAATAGAAAAAATTATTTTCTTTAAGACATAACTTCGACAAAAGCTTTCAGTTATATAGCGTGCATTGCTCAGCTTAATATGTATCAAAAAAGTGCATCATTCAAGAGAAAACAAAAAGACTTTTATAAGAGCGAAATAAATCTATTTCTGCCAGAGAGAGAATTTAATCACGTACTTACTTGTTAACTTGATTCTCGTGACGCAAACAATGACTTTCGAAATCTCCTCAGATAAAGCTGGGTACGGCTGGAATTGGACGATCTTTTGATGCTGGGAGTTTGGGTTCTCGAGATTCACAGGACACTTTTCACGGATAAATATCGATTTGAGCACTAAATTCCTTTGACAAACTGTATAGGAAACGTAGAACACAGTAATCACTTGGGGTTGAGGTGTTGTCTAGCTGACGCACTGCGAGACAGTGACGTGGTAGGGCTATGCCTTGAAGGGCTTGGAATCCCCTTTCCCACCACCAAAATTTTCTGGCTATGGAGTGGGAAAAAAGTCACGCCCATCGACACAGTCAACCCCTTTCCAACTTCTCCTCATTTTATTTGTATTTCCGAAAACAAACAAAACGAAAGCCAATCGTCGTAGGACAAGTTGCAAAGAAACCAATACATGACAAAATTTCAAAGCAATGCACCATATAGGCTTAAAGCTACTTTCTATTGGAGATACACTTTATATAACAAGCAACTTTTCAGCAATGTATATTATCATTTTTTTAAATACTAAACTATTTAAATGTTTGGGTAACACAAAAAATTAAGTAGCAACTTAAGTTATATATCGAATAACTTACTCGTTTATTTACAACAGTTAATTGGTTGTATGTTAATTTAATCATGTTTCTGAAGTTCACTAAACAATTTAAATTATATATTTTAGGAATTATTCTGACCAATTTATGTGTAACTAGTACTCGATATTGAACTGTTACTTGGTATTCCATTAGTTTTTTGTTAAAGTAAAAAGTTAACTTTAAAACTGTATTACATTCTTAAACGCTATATTACAGTATTAACTACCAAATAGAATTCAAAAATTCACAAAACTTTGTTTATAGTATGATTTCCATGTGTTTAATGCTACATAAAAATTTGGTGTACATTTATTACGTCGTGTACTTATATCTTCGTTTGTTTGTTTAATTTTCTATAATACGAATTATGGGTTTATTTATTTTTAAAATTTTTAATTTTCATAATGTTGTAGAATAAGTAAAAACCGTCTGTTAATCTGATTAATGAATGAAAAAATATTCTTTGTCATTAAATTTGGGCATGATTAAACTTTATGATGGTTATTGAAGCTTTCGTTAGTTAAAAGGTCAGGTAATTTGTACTCCGCGAAAAAACAGCTTTAGGAATTACAATTTTTCTCGTCTATGTTTGTTCTATTTATCAGAAGTTTGTTCAGCAATGACTTATGATTCTATAAACTATTCTCTCTAAATTTAAATGAGCATTGGTATCATTAAATATTTAAATAAAGTTAAATTATCTCCGTCATATAGACACTAAGTGAAATATTACACACTGAAAAAAAAAATTATTAAAATATGAGAGATTTTTATTAATCTACATTAAAAATTATAATTATTCTGAACTGCTACTTACAAATCAGTTTTTTTTCGTTATAGAGTTAGTGAAGTTCCGGCCTCGTTACAATTGAAAAAGCCGTCATTTTTTTAAGAAAGAAAGTGTTCCGAGTCTGATAGGTAATTACAGTTTTTTTATGGTTATGGTTAAGAAATGGTCTTTCTTTGCAATAATTGAAAAGATCATTCATGATTGACCGTATAAACATTTTTTCTGGAATAAAAACCTCAAATTTATACTGGTTTATTTAGGCAAATAGTTTTCATTTAATTTCTCAATTTGACCCCGACTGCCTTTAAACCTTTTTTTTTTTTGTATGGCTGGAAGATACAAACAGATTAGTTTTAAAATGAGGGTTGAGTTCAAATTACATTAACAATTGACGTGGTATTCTCCGTTACTCCATAATACGGTCTACTAAAACACACCACGTGCGATTTCACGTATTTGGTAGCTAAAGTTGTTGTCAAAAAATCGCATGTAATATAAAAATCAATCCTATATTACCTATCTGCATTGACTTAAACATTTAGAAATTTTTTGTAAGCTCCTACCTGTATAATAAAGAAAGTGCCATTACTAAATCTTCCATAGATATAGTACTTGATACAATATTGGGGCTCTATACTATATACACAGATATGTATAAAGTTCTTCTCCCAACGCACCCATCCTATTCTGCGGTTAAGGACATATATAATTAAAACAGCCCACACACTATCAGAAACATTTTTCTGAGCTTTTCCCTTCCGATGTCTGAGTTTCCTATAGCTCTATCTAGCATACATCAAAGAAGCGACACTATATAGAGTTGAGCCCAAGAAGTGTGATAGTACCAATGCGTACTATGTGCATGTCAATTGAATTTTACTACTGTACTACGCAGCTCTACTTATAATTTATTTATATCAGTTTGTATATGTCCTGCCCGTGTTTTTGTTTTACGTTTATTTTTCCTACCATCTGTTTTTTGGATCAAGCGCTAACCCTTTTGTAAGTAAATCATGTCATTGATTGAACGCTTTTTTTTGAGCGTTTGAATAAAATTACAAGCCATTTATTTGTTGGTGTCGAGGATTTTTTATGTTTGGAGCCTACCACATAGTGTTTGTGAGACTACCACATTTTGTGAGCACGTGGCTACTTCTCTGGCAAGGAAAAGCCACAAAAATCGGAAGAAGATATTGACAGCTATCTAAAAATAAGCAATAAAACACCAAATTATTTTGTGCAGCATGTATTAAATAAAATTAAAGGAAATATTCTATTTTACTTTTTTGAAATTGAATTAATTTGTATGCATCACTACTGTAGTTATATTTTTTGTTAAACTACATCCTAATTACTAAACAACAATTTTTGTTATGACATTTTTGTTTTTCATGGTACTAGATTTTTTACTTTTTTCCCCTTATTTAAGATAGAAACAATGATAATGAGATCCAGACGTGAGTTTTTAGGTCTGGAAGATGTGAGATTTAAATAACTTTAGAATAATAAGTTATGCAAGTGCAAGTGATTCAAAAGAATCCTTGTTATTTAATGTGGAAAACTTTAACAAAACGTTATATCGATTTGAGATTAAACAAATATCTCACTTTATAAGCGTATTCAAAAAAATAAAAAAGTCGTAGTAATTTTTCGTTTTCTACCTAAACTGTTTCATTGGCTTACTGCGTACAACGAGAAATATTCCATGAAATAAAACAATTCATATGCCAGAGATTTGAAATATTAATACCTTAGTATAAAATAAATAATATATTGAGCCATTTTTAATATCAGGACTACCACCACCACATGAGGTTAATCAACCGTTGGAGCAAATTGTTCCAACCAATCACAACCCTAGGCAGGACCACGTATCTACTCGTAGCAAATACGAGCTACTTTCACTTCTACCCTTTAAATATCACGGCCAATCTACTCAAACTAAAGAGCTTTTTCCTCCCACCATACCAGCGTTAACGCGAGCTTGACCGAGTACCTTTTTTCCCCTGCGACCGGAACTTTTGGATATTTTGTCTTCTTCTGTCATTATTTTCATGAGTATTCAAGCTATGTCGTGATTTTCTGCCTTTTGTTTGTAAATAAGTTGACGAAGAACAGATATTTTCGAATATGGTTTATAAAAAATAATCCCTTCTTTATCCCAGCGCCACAAATCACAGGCCAACAAACACACCTATGTATGCAATCTATTTTTCTTGTTTTGTTTGCACCTCTCATCTTTTTTCTCTTATTTTTTTATTAATTTTTTTTAATTGTTTAATTTACTGAAAAATTGTATTATTGTGAATAAACAGATCATTTAACTTGATTAAATAACGCTTGTTATCTTATTTCTTATAAACAAATTTATGAAGTTTAAATTACTATAACAAGAAAAATCATTCGATCTCTCGACCTGCTGAGTGACATAAATCACCTGTCCCTCATACAACTGCCAAGGCCTCTGACGTTTAACGTGCGATAATATATATATTCATATGCACATACAAAAAGCTGCAGCCAAAATTGACGCCCCTCTAATATCGAGTATGAATGATTATGAAAAAATATTTGGCAAACTAGCAGAAAATATTTTTCTTCGCAGGGAGGCCCATTGACCTATGAAAGTTCTTTGTTCAAGTCTTTGTCTGGTTGTACTTATAAATGATTTAATCTTTTTCATGTTTTATTTTATAATTAAATTTAAAAAATATTTGCCGACTAGTCCTATGCTTTAATTATTTTAAAATGACTACCACCTATACGTATACCATAGTGTATATACTATACTAGTCCAGTAAAAATCGTTTGCGGGTAAAAGTGGGTGATTCCTCACCAGCTGCTCTCCCCTGTAGGAGAACTATACTATTAGCGGGTACGCGGTAGCCAAGGGCTTTAATAAATCATGTGCTAAGAGAGTCCTTTTTTGACGCGCTGTTGGATGTATTATTCATGTGCTACCTACCGATCGTGTCAAGGGGGTCGAAGAGCTACGAGACTAAATTAATAATAAGAGTGTAGTTGTGTCCTTGATCACTACATACCTGGTTAGGTATATAGTCCGATAACTCTTTGGCTTGACTTTTATAAAGTAGTCGATTGTCCTTTCCGTGATTCTTACGGATGAGTGTATTGATTTTTTCAATTTAGCCGATCGCTTCGGATAAAAGTCTCTTGCAAGAATCCAAAACGTCTTTTATTAGAAAAATATACTGTATCGGGTAAAACTCGAAACTCCTGAGACTCTTGCAAGACTGGCACAGTCACGTTAACGAAATTTAATTCATTTAAGTTTTATTTGTTTTTTTTTGTTCGTTTTTATAATGGATTTAACAACATTTAGATGGGTGTACGATACTCGAGAATATAAATTTATATAAAATCCGCCTATGTCTGACTAAACTCGGACTCGTACTACTTGAAATTGGATGACTCGCAGTTTCCTGATTGCAGACAAATGACGAGCTTACTTCATACCTCATGCCTAGGAAAAATTTTCGAAAATTTTTTTACGTTTGCTCGATGATCGTGGCAGGCTTAGGCGTTCCCAGCTAAAAATGCAAGCGGATTCTCAGGTGTCTCGAGGACGACCAGGTATACCCTCCGCCAGCACAGTCTCGCTAAACACTTGGTGTGTCGATGCTTACTGGAAGCTTCTCTGCAGTGTTGCCTTTGAGGTTGTACTTTGTTAGTGATTAAGCACGAGCCTTTTGAGTCAAATTGATCGAGACACTATTTGAATACGTGGCAATATCAATTTGAGAGGTAACAAGTATTATTTATCGAAACTCGTTAGTATTGATGTATATTGTATTCATCTCCTAGGGTTTAAATTTTGGTTAAAGTTTATCTGATTTAGTTGTCTACTATTTGAAATACAAATTTTCCTTTCGTACCTTAAGTACTACAATATTACAAACAACGTCAGATCAGATTCCCTAACGCAAGGGTATATCTGCAATCGTTTACAAATCGCTTTTTTTTCATAAATTATCTTATTAAATATATGTTCTTCGTCAAATTATTTACAAACGAAAATCACAAAATCAATACATAACTTGAATACTCATGGAAATAGTAACAGAGGAAAGACAAAATACACAAAAGTTGCGGTCGCAGGGGAAAAAAGACACTTGGTCGCGAGTTTGAGAAGATTGGCTGTGATATTCAAAGGGTAGGAGTGAAAGTAGCTCGGATTTGCTGTAAGAAGATACGGGGCCCTCCGTAGAATTGCAATTGGTTGAAACAATGGGCTTTAGCATTCGATTAACCAGGTGTGGTGGTGGTAGTCATGATGTTGGGAATGGTTTAATATATTATTTATTTCATTCCAAGGTATTAATTTTATAAATCCCTGTCAGCTGCGTTGGTTTATTTTTTGGAATATTTTTCGTTCTACGCCGAGAACTAATAAAGAACATAAGGTAGAAAAAAAAAAATACCAGGATTTACTTTGATTTTAGGGAGATACTTAAAAAAGTAAAAAATCGCTTGTTGCAGAATCGGTAGGATGCCTAATTGAAATTTTTTATAATTAATATTAAGGACCTACTTGAATCACTTGAACTTGCGTAACTTATTATTCTAAAATTATTTAAATCTTATATCTTCTAGACCAAGAAATTCATGTTTGGATCGTAGAATTATTGTTTCTATCTTAAGAAAAGAAAAAAAAAAGTAAAAAATCTTATACCATGAAAAACAAAAGTATTGTAAAAAAAATTGTTGTTTAGTAATTAGGATGTAGTTTAGTTGAAAATAGAACTACAGTAGTGATGAATGCATAAAAATTATTTTTAATTTAAAAAAAAAAATTTTTCCTTCCACTTTATTTGGTATAAGCTGCACAAAATGATTAGGTATTTTATTGCTTATTTTGAGCTTGTGGTCACTATCATACGTTGATTTTTTTGGTTTTTTCTTACTAGAGAAACGGCCACGGTAAAATTAAGTCGCAACACTGTCTCTAAAAATAAAAAAGAACACACACCAACAAACAGCTGATTTGTACAAACACCCAAAAGAGAGTGTTCGATCAATAACATGATGTACTTACAAATCTGTCAGTGCTTGATTCAATAAACATATCATAGGAAAAGTAAATGTGGAACAAAAGCAGGTGCAGGACCTACACGAATAATTGTAAATATATTATGAGCAGAGCTGCGTAGTAGAAGGTGGTAAAACTGAATTGTCATGACATTGAATGTATCAGTCCTGACACGCGATATTTGAGGGAAAAAACTATTCTTCTTCAGCTCAACTCTATATGTAGTGTCGCTACTTTGTTTTATGCTGGAAAGTAAAGATAAAATATTAGAAATTTTTGACTTTGGTAGGGTAAAAGTTCGAGGAAGCGTTTTTAAGAGAGTAGGGGCTGTTGTAATTGTATATGTCCTTATCCGCAGGAAAAAAGGGTAGATACGTTAAGCAGAGGCCATGTACACATATATGTAAGTAGGACAGAGTGCTATTGTTGTACTTGGTACTGTAGTTACGGACAAATGAGCGATAGCACTTTATCTTGAGTTTAAAGGTAAAAGCTTAACCAAAATTCTGCAATGTTAAGGTACAAGCAAAAAGGTACGTATAATATTCAAATTGACTAACGTATGTGCTTCTAGGCTAGAATCTCTAATAAAAAATATCTTTAAGCATATGATGCATTGATTTAAAATTTTATCATGTATTGGTTTCTTTGCAACTCGACCTACGTGGATTGGCTTTCGTTTTGTTTGTTTTCGGAAATACAAATAAAAAGAGGGGAAGTTGGGAAGGGGTTGACTGTATGTCGATGGGCGTGACTTTTTTCCCACTTCACGGCCAGGAAGTTTTGGTATAGTGGGAAAAGGAATCCCAAACCCTTTTAAGCCGTGTCGTAGCCAGGATGACCAGATCTGATAACTAACAGCCGAATTGGCGATTTTTGACCAACTATGGCGTAAAATTTTTGTATATTTTGCACTTAGATATTTTTTGGTGACTTCACCTAAAGCTCCCCTGTATAAACTCAGCGTCCATCAAATACATGTACTTTTTATTGAATAAAATATTGAAGGCCAATTGCTCACTTGATAATTACGATTGAACATTCCTGAAGTTCGTTTTTAGCTGTAGCTGTAGGATAGACAAATCCTGTGGTTCTGAAACTTGGCTCAAAAAACCGAGAAAGTAAAATCAGTGCTGCATGTGCCTAGTACCTCAGGGTGGTTCTCAAATAAATGTAATATTTTATTTATGTCTCTATAAATTTTTATTTTGTAGTTGGTTTATTGACGATTTTTTTTATTTTTTTTATTTCTTATTTCAAAATGAATCTCTTATATATCTAAAATTTGTTCTGCACTTTTTTATTGTATCTTGTTACTTAATGCAGGGATAAAAAAATTTTTTCGAAGAAGAAGTGAAAAATATTATATGCATTAGTTATTTATGCTAATGAAAATTGTGTGGCAAGTTGTTATAAAAAAAAAAGCTTAATTTTTCGCAAAACATAGATCAAGCCACTGTATGTATTGAATATTAAAAAGATTTAAAGATAACAAAAAAAATAGTAAACAGTTAATTTTTTTTTTTTTAGGCTTTTTACACTTGCACGTCTATAGTAGCTAACATTTTTATTTTTCAATACTTAACGTATATAATGTTAAAAACAGTTGTTACGCTGTATTTTTAAAAATAATACAGACACAAAAGGTAGTACAATTTACCTCATACACCGTATCACATGCTTTATACGTATATTTTTGCTTGACTTTTATGCTATTCATCTTGCAAAAAGTGCACTTTCCTTAAAATAAAATTTTTTTAACTCATTTCCGACCAATTGTATTTTTTTCATTTTTATTGATATAAAAATGTCATACATTTTTTTTAATAAAACAACTTTTTTTTTTTACAATACAAAATAAATATTTTTCAAACAAAAAAAGGAGGGGCTTATTCAACGAGAATAAAGTTTATTGCAAAGTTTTTTGATAATTATATTTTAATACTATATAATGTTTATAACTTGCATCATATTGCTGATGATGTCAAAAATATGAAGTGTTCGTTGAATGAAATTTGAGCTTTTGATTTTGAAAGCACTCTAGGCGTAACAAAAGAGCAGATTGCTAGTGGATACAAGCCTCTCGTTTAGCTATGCAAAAAAATCGAAGAGAAACGCTTAATAAACAATAAAAAAAAAAAGAAAAACAATTAAATTTAACAATTATAAAATCCAGTAAAAACCAGAAACAAATTTATTTGGAAAAAGTGAATTACATGGAATTTGACATTTGGATTCAAGAACCAATCAATGTTGTGTTGACAAAAGACTCTGTAAAGTGATAAAAATTAAACAAATGGCTATGAATCCAACTAGTGCTCTTGGCGATTCTAAAGTTACTTTAGAGCAGTTACTTATTCTTGGACCTGGCTTTACGTACCCGAGCGATTCAACACTTATAAATATGTAGAAAGTCAAAAAAGATTTTGAAAAGAAAGTGGAAAATTTTAACATGAATAATATACAATCGAAACTAATTTTATTTAAAATTTTTGAACTTTTGGAAGATGATAGTACATTGTTCATTGTTCCACTGCTACATTAATGTAAAAAATATGTATAGGCTGTGCATAGGAAAGTGTATTTTACAATGACGAAAGCGTATGATTATAACATTGACAGTGCTTACTGTTTGTGCTTCATTACATGTGCATGAGGAAGCAATTGGCAAACGAAGTGAATTGATTGTTATTATTTGCATCAACAGTGAAAGGTGTTAGTAACTACGTGAGACAACTGTTAATATGAACAATTATTGTGTTAGTGTCATTGTATATACGTTATTCGAAATTCTTGATGGTTATAATAAAGTAAACACTGCAGTTTGTTCTGCTGACTACTTTTAATCTTCATCAGTATCAAATTTGTACTCTGTAAAGGTAAAAAACAAAATTTTTTTTCTTATGACTATGATGACCTTTTGTACGTGATGAGTTTCATTACAGATAAACAGTAAATTTGTCATAGTAAAAATTGATAGCAGCGCAAAAGAATTTTCTGAGCCTTTCATTGTACATGTCACTTTTATTGGTGTTGATAACGTAACAGGCCAAAGATACAACATTTTATATGCCTCTTCCATAGACAGACGATGATATTCAAGTCATATCCAACTTTGTAAGCAGTAGTGCAATTCCACCGCCTACTTTGTCTTACTTATAAAATTTTCAAAATGTATATATATATATTTTAGATACGTACGAAGAAGCATTGATACATCTGAGCTCTATGACATTCATACCCAAGAAACCTCGATCTTTGTTTACTATATCTAAAACAACGTGCTCAGAAGCAGGGAAAAGTATATCTTTAAAATCAAATGCTTCATCGTCAAAAGTCATTGACAAAACTTCGACGGATAACATGTACATCTTATTTTGTGTTCAAAGCCTTTCAGAGGCAATAAAGACTGGTACTGCAAGTCTTGCTGAAAATGTTGAGGAACAATCAAAAGGTTTTAATGTATAATTATCAACGTATGTATAAATATTCTTTACACACATTCATGTAGTAACCATTGCGTACGTAATTATTTTTCACAAATCCACTATGAAAATATATACGATAGATATCTTTATTATCAAACCTATATTTATCCTGTAAATTCATAAATAAAGTTCGTATAGACATAATTTTATCATCATAAGTTTGTTTAGCCTTAATTAACAAGTCTATAAAACTATTCCTTCTAAAATTCAAATGAGCATTATTACCATAAAATATTTAAATAAAATTTAAGTATCCTTGTCAAAAATAAACTAAAATAAATATAACAAATTAAAAAAAATTTTTTAAATTAAAATATGAGAGTTCTTTTATTAATCTTTTTTAAAAACTACAATTATTATGAGCTGCTAAACTGACCCGTTTTTTCTGTCGTTGAGTCAGAAATTCCAGCCAACTTACGACTGAAAAGGCCGTCCTTTTTGTAAGAAGGAAAGTGCGCTGAGTCTGAAAGACAATTATAGTTTTTTTATAGTTATGGTTCAAAATGGTATTTTTTTGCAATCATTATAAAAATCATTTATGATTTACCATAGAAACAATTTTTCTGGAATAAAACACTGAAATTTGTACTGGTTCATTTAGGCAAATAGTTTTCATTTAATTTCTCAATTTGACTCCAACTGCCCTTAAACCTTTTTTTTGTTGTATGGCTGGAAGATACAAACAGATTATTTTTAAAATGAGGGTTGAGTTCAAATTACATTAACAATTGACGTGGTATTCTCCGTTACTCCATAATACGGTCTACTAAAATACACCACGTGCAATTTCACGTATTTGCTAGCTAAAATTGCTGTCTAAAACTCGCATACAATATATGAATCAATTCGATATTAGCTATCTGCATTAACTTGAACATTTAAAATTTTTTGTAAGCTCCAACCTAAATAAAAAAAAAAATGTCATTACTAAATCTTCCGTAGACAGTACTTGATGCAATATTAGGGCTCTATACTAAATACACAGATATGTACAAAAACATCTCCCAACGCACCCATCCTCTTCTGCGGTTAAGGACATACATAATTAAAACGGCCCATACGCTTTTAGAAACGTTTTTCTGAGCTTTCTCCTTCCGACGTCTAAAATTTACCATAAGTAGCACTATCCGTCATAAATCAAAGAAGCGAGACTATATGGAGTTGAGCCCAAAAAGCGTGACAGTACCAATGCGTACAATGTCCATGACAATTCAGTTTCACCACCTGCTACTACGCAGCTCTACTTATAATTTATTTATATCTGTTTGTGAATCTCCTGCCCGTGTTTTTTTTTTACGTTTATTTTTTCTATGATCTTTTTTTAGTACAAGCACTGACCCATTTGTAAATAAATCATGTCATTGATCGAAAGCTTTCTTTTGGGTGATTGTATAAAATCTCAAGCCATTTATTTGTTGGTGTGTAGGATTTTTATGTTTCAAGCATATGTGGTAGTTTTAAGAACACGTAGCTACTTCTCTGGCAAGGAAAGACCAAAGAAATCGAAGTATGATATTGACCGCAATCTTAAAATAAGCAATAAAACATCTTATATTTTTGTGCAGCGCGTACTGACTTTACTGTAGTTGTATTTACAATTAAACTTTACCTTAATAATAAAATAACAGCTTTTGTTAAAACATTTGTGTGTTTCCATGGTACTAGAATTTTTTTTTCCCCTTTAGATAGAAACAATGATAATGCGATCCAGACGTGAGTTTTTAGGTGTGAAAGATGTGAAATATAAATAATTTTAGAATAACAAGTTATGCAAGTGCCAGTGATTGGAGTGGATCCTTGTTATTTATTGTGAAAAACTTTAACAAAACATCCTATCGATTTTAGATTAAACAATTTTCCTATTTTTTAAGCGCTTTCAAAAATAAAAATAAAATCGTCGTAATTTTTCGTGCTCTACCTAAAATTTTTCATTGGTTTACTGCGTACAACGAGAAATATTCCATAAAATAAACCAACGTAGGTGCCAGGGATTTAAAATATTAATACCTTAGCGTAACATAAATGATATATAAAGCCATCTCTAACATCAGGACTACCACCACCACATGAGGTTAATCTAACTTTAGAGCCCATTGTTTCAACCAATCAAAATTCTACAAAGGGCAACGTATTTACTTGTAGTAAGTACGAGCTTTTTTCACTCCTACCCTTTAAATATCACGGCCAATTTTCTTAAACACGTGACCAAGCGCCTTTTTTCCCCTGCAACCGCAAGTTTTGGATATTTTCTCCTCTTTTTTTATCATATTCATAACTGTTCAAGCTACGTATTGATTTTTTCTCACCGTTTGGAAATAGGGGTACTAAAAACAGATTTGTTTGTAGATAGTTTGTACAAAATTATTAATTAGTGAGCACAAGCAGACAAATGCGTCATCTATCACTGATCCGTGACTGTTTGCAAAACTGAGTTATACATACGTAAACATTCGAAGGGAACTTTCATCGTAAATAACAGATAATTACAGGCTCCAATCTTTAACTTAACTTACACCATAGGGGATAAAAATTTTTTTCGAATATTCAGAATTTCTATGTTTTTTTGAAGACTCTAAAGTCGTGTTAAATTTTGAAAGCCTTTTAGTTAAGATTAGCCCTCCTGCAATATGCCACAAAACAAGAAGACCAATATATTTTATAAATTAATTTCGCTAAGTTATGTTTACGCTTGAAATTTCGAACATTATTAGTTTTTCGGATTGTAATTATAATAAATTCTGGCATTGTATGGAATTCCATAGCATCTTCGTACGAAAGCCCTCTGATGTGATGTATATTGTGTTGCATTATTAGAATAGAAGAATAAATAAATTAAAAAAAATAATAAAAAATTGGCGGTATTTTTAAAGTATCAGATATATTTTTCTAGATAAACAGTGACAACGAAAAATTTCACTGGATTTGTAAGGCACCGCAAGTAGGAAATGTAGCTTGAGCAGGGATAAAGTTTTTTTTACTGTTACCATACGCATAAAACGAGCAGGGATTTTCATATAGATGGGAAGCAAGTAATTTCGGTTTATTAATATAGTCGAATGATTTTACGGACACCAAAGAGGTGGAATTAAGATCATAACGAGGATATTTTTAATAAGAAAGCGTAATACAGAAACGCAGGGCAACGAGATGTCCATCTTTGCTCGACCACTGATAAATCTAAGAGATATGCTGTACAGTAGAAGAACAGATGTTTTTGTAAGTTGAAATATTTATTTTAATTTTAAAAGCGTAAGACAAGTCCAAAGAGAAACATATAAATAAAAAATTTTTGTATTTTTTAGGATCCACAGCTTTTGAATGATAACAAAGTCATTAGCGATCTCTAAGGGACAATTTTAATCATCCATTCTTTATTGTGAAATATTGTACAGAACGACTATTATATGGATGAATAATTTGATGGATTGTTAAATAAGCATTATGCGCGTGTAATTAAATCATTGCCAATAGTAGATAGATTTTATTTGGGTCCCAATTGAGGCTAGTCAAACGTGGTGCTTTGCTTAATACCTAGTAGAAAAAAACACCGAGAAAAATAAAGAAAAATTTAATCTTTTAATAATTGTGTAATTTTTTTTTTTTAATTTGTACATTAATAATAATGTAACACAATAATGTGTCAATAATTAAAATTACCTGACGCATCACGGACAGTATCTAAGGGAAAGGACGGAACTTCCTAATTTACAAATCGTCATTATAATTAAAAAAATGCATGGTTTGGAAATTAATAAAATGTAAAATACATGTTTATTTTCTGTGTGGGTTTTATTTTTCAATATTAATCGAATAGTATGGATGCTAGGTAGGTTTCCGTAGTCTTTTCTAACAAAATGGTCCCATCCAAGTTTTTTAAAATTTATTTTATATTTTTCAAATACGATTTTTGATGATGACGATCTGTAAAATTCACGTATCTTTAAAAATAAATGGTGATCTATTTGAATTTGCTTCTAACTCCTTCTACAAGATAATTTTTATTTTTAACTAACCAAGGAATAAAAAAACATTTTTTTACCAAAAAAAATTTCTTTTTTTTCCTTTATGGGTAGACCATGGGTAGAGTAGCAAGAAGCTTACTATTCAAAGCTTATGATTAGGAGAAAATTTATGTTTTTCTAAAGGGCAATAATAAAGAAATCTTTTGCGCCTTGCAGAATTGCAAAAATTTCTTCAACTATTAAGATAGTAACGGTTGAAAATTGCAAAATTCCAATTTTTCAAAAATTTGAAAATTTTTTACTAAAAAAGTATAACTATCAAAGAAAAATTGTAAGACATATTTTTTGCTTGAATCGTGCTTAAAAATACGAATGTTTTTTTTTAAATCAAAATTTCATGAGTTTTCAATTTGTTAACAAAATTTTTAATAACTATTGATTTGCAAATTTTACAGCAAGCCACCAACAAAAATCGTGTTAAGCAGGTCACAAACACATTTATTAAACTTGAGTAGGACTCTTTTATTAAAAATGGCCACAGGGAAACACGGACGCTCATAGTTAAAAATCCGAAAGTTACTTTCTGAAATACTTTCTTCCTTCTAGGGTCTATAAAAAGCTTTAAAACTTGTTATTTATTCAGTAAACGTATGAATATCAAATCAAGAAGTTACAATATTAAGTTTAAAAAACTTTGTGAATGTATGTAGGTTTTTATTTCATTTTCTTAACTATTATATAATTCAACAATAACTTTTAAAAATCTTTTTTTCAACACTTCAAATTACAATATCAAGTAAAGAATTTTTCTAATTAATTATGGAAAAATTTTCTGTTCCTTGTCAACATGGCGTTATTTAATAGTTGATAAATTCCTTTATTTATCAAAAATTAAGCATACAGAATAATAAACTGGCTAGTTACGTTTTTAGTTTTTTTAGGATCTTTACTCAATAGCTGATGACCAATGTATTAAAGATACAAATCTATTTAAGTTGCACGAGCTTTTTTGCATCAATTTTTTTTATACGATACAAAAACATAGTAGGGTATGTATAATTGATTCTGAGTGATAAAAAGTCATATCTCATAAGAAGTGATGCACATTTTTTTCGTATTTTTAAATAGTTTTATGACACTTACTGGGACATATTTAAGGTAGAAATAATTAATATGGTAGTATATTTATTTATTGACATTGTTTCTCTTAAAACATTTCATTCCTCCAATATTTGTAATACACGTTGCCTTAGTTGGTTACGCTAATATTATACGATTAGACTTATACTACTATTAGTTTTCAAAAATGACGATAGTAACTAACGAGGTAAATTTATAATTTTCACACGGTTGTTCAAACGATTTTTTTTAAAGCAAAAGTGGGTTACGTCTCATTCAACGAAATTGTAATGAAATCTTGTACTAACACAAAATTTATATACTGATGTTCGTATAATCCCTCAAAATTCCAATGTTTTCTTGAAATTTCAAGCCCTATCCTGGGGTAAAATATTTGTACCTGCGTGCACTTTTCCGCGGGAATCGTCTGACGTATACTCGTTGTACCCCTTCCATGCTCAGCAAAGGAAAAAAAACATGTGCACCTTGTTTGGTAGTTTGGCCACGATAAGGCGCTTGAATCAGTGGTAAAACCGAACTCGCCTCGTAGCACTTAGCAGTTGTAGCTCACTAGCTATTGCATAGAATTGCAGTCACGTCAGCAACCTTCTGAGTTATCGAGGCAGGTGGCGAAGATTGGATTTAAACGTGAGAACGAGAGGATAAGACCCTTGAGACCAACAGTCTCGTGCCACTTTTCTCTCAATCAAGAGGTTTTTATAGAGTATCTTCAACCACAATTCGCACTTATAATTTCTGACTAATCGAGAATTTCATGTTACACTAGAATTTGTATTAAAATGTCTGAAAAGGATTGGACTGAATCACCGTTTGAAGATCACCAAGTAACACCAATTGGTCCTTTAAACCAGCTTGGAATGTCGTTGGCGGGTCACCAAACTATGTCTCCTAGCAAAACGTCACAAGAGGCGAGGCAGTTGGAGATTAAATCAATATCTAAGGATGATCCTCGCCTCTTAAAGGACCATTTTAAGGTAAGGAAACGATCAATCATACACAAATATCTCATTTTTTTTACATTAATCAAAAATTTAATAAAGTGGCGCATTTGTAGTTTAAACGTCTAAAGGAAATAGATACCACACTATTTGTTCCCAATACGCTCAACGTCATCGTAAGTACGGAAGTTTTTTGTCTAAGTCTTTATCTGGTTTAATGTCTCATGACACTATTTTATCTACATGCATAAAGATTATTTTATGAGAAAATGTTATTTAAAAAAATATGTTTGTGGTTTAGGTCAGTGGTACATCCGTTTCAGTGACGGGAAACAAAAAAGTTGAAAAAGATAAAATCAGAAATACTTCCCCAGAATTTAGCGTAAATTTTAACATCCCCGAACAATTTGATTCGGACAAGGTTGAGGCGTGGCTCCACTCAAACAATAACGTCTTGTATCTATATGCTCCTCCGAAAAATGAGCCAGTTGCCAATGTGTAGACTGTAATCAACAGTAAAAATATCGATTGACTCACGGTTATCGTCTACGAAAGAGAATGAAGAAGGAAAAATAATAAATGATGTAATTTCATTAGTAAATCTATTTTATTCACAAACAATTAATTAAAGAACTTTGAGATTTTATAGTTTTTATCATATTAATACAAAAGTAAAAATTATAGTTTGAACGTTTTATAATATGTTAATTAACAAACTTACACCGTTGTCGACTTGCTTTTTTTAATGTCAAGTACAATTTTGCTATCAATATTTCAATGAAAAAAAAAATTGTTTGTTTGCAAGTCCACGGCAAAAATATCTGCAACGATATAGACATAGTAGAATAAAGATGGTTGATTAGATACATCAAATTTTTTATCCACAATGGCTAGAAATTAACTAAGTCAAAAAGAAGAACCGAAATACTGTTATAAAAAATGTATTTAATTAAAGTTTAAATATTTCTATTTAAGTTACCTATTGATGGAGCATTTCAGTATATTTTCAGCCACCTCACTTTTTCAGGTATAATTAGCAATCATGTAAGTTATCTTCAGCCTTATATTTTCCTTTAGTAAAACTTATCCTAACAATATTTATGCTACTTTAAACAGTATTTTATTAACGTTGATTTAAGCTTAGCTTACTAATAATATGACGATTTAATTTTCTTGAAGTTGGGAATTCTAATTAATCGAACAAATCATTACAGAAAAAACTTTCTTCTTAATGTATCATTTAAAATACGATCAAATTAAGCGTGATCTAAGACATTAGATTTTAATGAAAAGTTCATATTATAAATTAACCTCGTTAACAGCATATTTTGTAACGCAATAAGTGAGAAATAAATTTTTAATTATTAATTGTTAATTTTTCAAATTAAAAGTTAACATTTTTTATTCAAATTAAATAGTACGTTAAATACTACGAATTAATTAAATTTTTCGTACAATGTCCACCTAAGTTCATTATGTTGTGCCATAATCAATCGTAATTGAGACAATCAATACAAGTCAATATTGTTACAATATTCTAGAATTTTATTAACGCACAATAGTACCTTACTATACGCTGTCGACGACCATCGATTGTCTTGAAGTGCACCAAACGCAAGTCAACGTGAACGACGTCTCTTGTATACGAAAAGATTTAAAATTTATTTTGTCTGGGAGGAATCTCACAATTTTTTTCTTTCTGAAGCTAGTATGTTAAAGTGTAAGAGGTTAAACATAAAAGTGAATAAAAAAAAAAAAAATAATATGTTTGACTTGCTAGTTTTACTATCCATCCAGTAAAAGAATGATCTTTATATCATAATTTTGAGTATAGACCATCTTGAAGAAAATACAATAGGAAATACAAAAAGCGTATTCTAACAAGATTTATAAATTTTGAATGAAACAATTCATCCGCAAATGTTATACGATCTAATTAAAGGATATGTGATGATTTTTCACCGTTTTAAAACAATTTTTACGTTTAAAGTGTTAGAAACGGCTGGAACTACGAAAGTGGTTAATTTATTAGAAAAGATATTTAATAAAGGCATAATATTAAATACCACTTTTCTTTTTAACATTTTGACCACATATGTAACGTAAAAAGGTTAGATGGTATAATTATCTATGCACCTAGTGCGTCATGTCAACACGATTTGCAATAGGCCCGTGGAAATGTTTGTGCTTGTCTTAGTTGGATGCGCACCATTATTTTTGTATCGTTTTAATGTGATATGATACATTATTTAACACTTGACATTATAAATTTTAACAAAAATGCAAAAACAATCTTACTTCAAACTAACATTTCTTACTACAAATAACAATGATTTTACCAACGATCAAAACTTTATCATTCCTTGTCAGTAATCAATATCAGAATTTTTTTCTCATCCTCAGCTTATTGTGATGTTTATTTCTTTTCAGATTTTTTAAAAACCTACGAAACTCCTTTAATTATTTTAAAATAATACCAAAACCTTAGGACGCCCAACTTCATGTTATCCAAGAAATAAAATCTGAAACATCTTCGGTTAGACATAGGTATGTACGAAGAGCTTACAATGTATTAGTTGCAAACTTTGACTTAACTTTGAGTGAGTAGAAAAAAGACGAGAGTAATAAAGTTTACTACGGTATAAATTACTTATTAAGACTTTAGTGAGCGTAGCTTCAATGTCTTACACAATCTATACGTTAGAGTAATTTTCAAAAAATGAGATTTGGAAGTTGGGCACTAAGGGGCTCGGCCTATGGGCGAGTTACTTTTTTATTTTAACTTACGGTACAAAAACTATTGTTTTCTACTTGTGATCATTTCTTGTTATTTTTTATATGTGTACGACTAAGTAACGGGTTATTCATTCGTTTAGTACGAAAGTGGTATTGTTAAAAGTACATCATTTAAAAATTTATTTTAGTGATTTACTGTATAAGTATAACCTTCTTATGGAGTATAAGGCCACAAAGGGCGCGGCTGTGGCTCTCTGTACTGAGAATATATTGAAAATGGCTTTCCATCATTGTATAAACGGTTGGTTTTCTTTGGTTTCCTAAGTTTTTTGATTCTCCTACATGGTTTTTTTACAAAATACAGTATTATACGTCTGTGATATTTTTCATATAACAATACGATTAGGCTGAGGGCAAATCCACTTAATAAAAATACAAACAATGGGGCAACCTCAGTAAAACCGAATGATGTAAATGAAACTCCTTTTTCATTGCGAATAGTGCGAAGACTTTCCTTCCTTGCTCGAGATATTATTCCATTCTCTCGATACTTCTGAATGCTGAAAAAAAACAATGTTTAAATACTAAGACAATGATTTTTACTTGAAAATACTTACTGATGATTTAATAATTGAAGAAGTGGATCTCCTTTGTTCAAAGCTATAGCTTTTTTTCTAGAATGACCTAGTGGAATAGCTAAGATTTTACAATGGAAATGAATAGTTCTGGATTTCCGTAATATGCTAGACGAATAAAAAGCTACTCTGTCATTGCATATCTGAAATTATAAAAAAAATTTTGAATGATTTCTGTGCCAATAAATAATCGATTTTTATTGATTAACTCTTAATAGCTTTCAAAAATTGTTAAAATTGCTGTAATTTGGTAAGCTAGACTTACACTTACATATGGACACACACATACACGTGAGCGCGCCCACACACACATATATATTAATCACTTCCATAGAATTTATATCCATTCCGAAAATTTTTTTACTCAAGAATCGCAAATAAGTATCCTTCGACAAACAGTTTTACCACCATTTCAAGTAAAGTTACAAAATTGTATACGAATAAATGTTAGAAACAAGTTTTATATATTATAGTAAAAGATATTTCATTGTTTAATGTTTTTAAAAACAACCAACACACAAACTTAATATTTTACAGCACCTGCTTTAAAGCATCCTCTTGGGTTGTAGGTAGACTATTTTCATCCTTCAAAAATAATCTTAGTTCGTCGTTTATATTGTCCACTGAGCTCTAATAAAACGTCATACGATAAGGTTTTTTAATATAATGAAAAAAATACTTTTGGTTGAAACTTGATTAAATTACCGAAAAGTACTTTAAATCATCAGAGTTTTTTAAAATAATCAGTTGATATGTTTTGTCCTCTAGAAATTCACGCGCATTTCTAAATGGAATGTGTGGTATTGAAACTGTAGCAAAGCTTGTAAAACAGCCTGCGTACATGGAAATAATAATGAATGCTGTCAGATATAGCGACAGCCTTGCCATTTTTGAAGATACGGAATTGAATTGTACATCTGTAAATTAAAAAAAATATAAGTATAGTTGAGCAATCGTGTAAAAATTTTACGAATCCTTAATTATATTCAATAATATATGATGAATAAAAAGATTGAAGTTGTATATTTTGAAAACTTCGATAATTATAATCAATGGTTTTCCAATTTATCAAATGTAAGTTATAAATTAAATTAAATTGTAGTTTAATCGAGGTTTATAGGGGACTTTAAAAGTAAAGTCGAATTTTATTTTTTAAAATTCACTTGTCTAGTAGTACCATGTATTGATACAAAAAGTAGTGTAATATTCATTGTTATTGTTTCCGATTACTTTTTGCCTCTTTCGCAAAATTGCTAGCTTCTCTTTTAAGTAAAATAAGCATCATAGTAGTTTTTATCTTTTACAACTTTTTTGGCAATTTTGCGAAACGATAATAATAACGGCTCTATGACAAAAACTACTATTTCTTACTATTCGCTGTGAAAGTGAAGATAGCCAGCGCTTTAGTCGTCAAGTTTTTGCAACGCTGGCTGGATAGTGGACGACTTCTGTGATGCTAAATCCGCTATCAAATGTCAAACTAACCTTTTTGTGTTTTTTGGATTGTCAGATACATAAAAATTGACGTCATGTTTTATTTTAGTAGTAGCATCGAGGTTATTCTGCTCAACTTTGTTATAGGCGTATTTGTTATACACCCACTAAAATCACTTTACATATTATTTGAAGTCAAGAATATGGATAACATCATCTTTTAAAAACACTTACTCAACCATACAGAAATTATATTAATTGTAATAAATATTTTTTCTAGGTTTGGCATCGCCAAGGTCATCCACTATCCAGCCAGCGTTTCTAAACGTTCCCGTCAAGCGCGCTGGCTGTCTTCACTCTCACAGCGATGTGTTTCACTTCGTGCCCTTAAATCACCTGGAGTCCCCTCTGCTCTGAAGTGTAAAATGTTAAGCAGGCAAAAAATACCCACAGACATAATCTATCACTTTTCGCCCTCAAAAAGAAAAACGTCGTTCAAATTTTGGGCTCAAACATACAACAATCCTGCCCTTCACGCAAGAGATTTTTTAGATTACACTCATTGTACGAACACAATTAATTTTCGAACCAGTTAGAGCACGTTAAATTTAAAAGCAAATAGCAATTATGTATACGTCTATAATTATAAGTGTCAAAAAATTTATGGTTGTACTTGGCCAGCCAACCCGAAGATGATGTGAGAAATTCCTCATCCCTTTTCAATGAAAACCGCAATATTCTGTTAACATCAGTAAAATCTAATCTAACTTATGTGTATTATTATAATGTATTCATAAATAAAATTTACTTGTCATTATTCGGTAATCATGAATTAACTTATTATCTCTACCTCGGGGCGTTTTTAGTGATATTTGGACCTTTACATTTCCCTGGTAAGAAAATAGCTTATGCCACACCATTACCATCCAACCTGATAACCCTACAGACCCTCAAACCCAACTTTGCAGGTCCCGCTGGCCGCTGAATAGCCCCTAACATGATGGCGATTGTACAACGAAAACTTATATTTCTTTTTATGTATAAGTTTGTTTTTTAAAAAAAATCTTGGTTCGTATTTTGCAAAAATATGAATTGAAATCTAGAGGAACTAATTTTCAAGAATGTAAATTGAAATCTAGAGGAAGTATTTTTCGACTCAACGTTCTAAGGTTTCTTTTATTTCTCCAAAATTATGTCCATTGTGTACGTTATAGGTCACCAAGTACGACTTACATGCTCAATTGGCGCAGGTGTTTTTTATGTTTAGGTACAAGTTGCAAAAATTGTTTTTATTACCTAGGGCGCCAATCGCAGTGTTGGTTTTGTATCTGATGTTGCCTGTCACCAAGAAAAGCACCGGGCCCGAGGGACTTTAATATTTAGGTTACTTAAATATAAAACCTAATTATAAAATATATTATTAATTTGGATTTTAATTTTGTAATTTTTTAAAATTTACAGATTTTTGGTCGGGGCGGGATGGTAAAAATTATTATTACTTAATATTTTAGACAAATGGTCAACTCATTTAAAAAAATATAATATTTTAACTTAGAAATTTGTTTTTGCATGTCATGAACGTACTTTCAAAATTTGTATCAAAAACATTTTTTTTTTGAGGCACACCTTCAATGTATGGTTTATTTTATTGATAATGTCACAAACAATGTGGGATTATACAATAAATTGATACAACTTTTTTGTGTATATAACAGGAAATTGTGTCACATTGACTTAAGCTTGTTTTGAAAATTTTTACCTCATAGCAGATTATCTTGCGAGCATAAAAATTTTTATGAAAAAGCGATGGATGTTAAAAAATTTTAAATGTCTTTCGTGTACTTGCGTATATCAATTTTTGAGTCATACGTGTTCAACGCTGTCGACACAAACAACATAGAGTACAATAAAATCAGTATTCTTGAGGTAATTTGTAATATTCAATTATTTTTTATAATCCAGACCCAATTTCTTTGTTTTGATTTCATACATTCAATTTTTAAGTTTACATAACAGTGAAAAGAGAGCAAAATGAATTAGCTACTCAAACAACTAATCTCAGTTATTCTAGTTTTATTTTAACAGTACATTTTATACGCTTAACCGTAACTTATTCAAGCTCAAAAATGTTGTTATTATATACAAAAAGCATGAAATCTGTAATCTATAGTCAATAGTAGCATCTATATTATATGCATAATAGTACGTAAACCACAAAAAAGGGTGTTACTCTGACTCAAATCCATGATCAAATTTTTTTTCTTTGTAGCCCATGACATTACAAGTAAAATGGGCCCAGTTTCAATAGTATGCCTCAAAAAAATTTTTTTATTTAAATGGGGGATCGAATTAGAACACTTTTTGTGGATTTTCTTAGGTATACGTTGAAAAACTACTTAAAGAAAAAAAAAGGCTAGAGAGCTATAAGAATATATTATTATCAAAGAGAAAGGCATCACATGATGCACAATGATGCCACAGTGAAAAAAATTAAATGCATGAAAATATATTAGTGATCTAATACATGAAAATAAAAATTAAAAGAGTCGATAGTGAGTCCTCCGTCACTTACTTCACGTTCGTATTATTTCGTAAATGATTATTACTTTAAAAAATGTATTAAAATTTATAGGATTAACGTCCTATGAACTAGTCCATAATTTTGTTTCAAGAAACATAAGAGAAATAACTAATAAAAATAGTACCGCTCGAAATGTACAACCCTTTGATAATTTTATTTAATGGATGTAAATAATCAAAAAAACCTTGAACGAAGTAGTATAAAATAACGTAATATTAACCTCGTGTTTGTATTTTTATAAGAAATCTTCCTTAATAGTTTACCTGTAAACTCCTGATGCACAAAGATTCGCCATACATTTAAAAAACCGTCTGACAATTTATGAACGAATCCTCTTCTATCTTTATGTAATACTAAAATCACACCAAATAATACTGAAGAAACAGGTACGAGTATAATCAAGAAAATCCAAATGCGTTTGCTAAAAACCTGTTTAATAAACAAGATAAAACGTTACATGAAATTAAAGTCATAAATATTCTTCAGTTGAAATATTTTACCTCAAAAAAAGCTTTCCATGGAATCTCCATAGTACCTGGTAATTTATAGTATAATGTATCTTGAAAATCCATAACTTCAATCGTTATGTCATATTTATCTAAATTTTTTTCACTCAAATACTCGCCAGAGAAAATAATACTCTCATTTAATAATTTTGTAGAATCAATTGATGTATTATTGACACTTTCATTTGATTCTTTCTTGACATGGGAATCATTTTTATACTTATAGGCCAATCCTGTTCTTAATGCAAAATCTTTAACTACTGATGAATAAAACGAAAAAGACTACGAAAATTGTAGAAAAAAATTTTAGTTTTTTAATTGCAATAATTGTGGTATTTTAAAATAAACCAAATTTTTTACTCAACAAATTCGTTACCTCAGCGATAATTGTAGCCGACGCCCCACTTAAATTCTTTCGCCTCTGAACAAAAGCTCGTTTGTCTATTACGGTCAATCCATCCTTCTTGCTCCACTCGAATAATTTATTAACTTGTAATTCATTTTGGGGCCCGACAGCGAACCATTCATGAATGTTTTTATTGTTTCCGCATTTTATTAAGACTTCACTTTCCATATTCAAGTGAAGGTAATTCTTTTTAGGATATCGGCAAGTGCTATCAATTTGTTCAGTAACGGCAGGCCGGAATAACAATAACCATACGTGAGGCGAAAGATTATGATGCCTCGAGAAACGCGTAAATTTTTCGAAATCATTGTCAGTATTTAAAAACGCCACGAAAAGGGGTTTTGAGTAATTTCTTAGTTTCGGATACTTTTCTGGAAGATCCGATATAGTCGAAGCTACGGAGTATACCATTTTACGCGAAAATTCTTTAACCATGTTAATCACCGAATGTATATCTGTGAATTTAAAGAAAAATTGCTGATATTTACTATTAATAATTATTATAATCGCTTTACTTTTACTCACCTTCGTTGTTCCTATAAATAATTCCTATGCTGGTGGTCGCATAGAACTTTTGTACATCCAAAATTACAGGAACTTGACTTTCCATGTTTTTCGCTGAATCACATGGCATGAATAAAACAACGGCGAATATTACAACGAGGCTAGTTAGCTTCATCATTTTTAACTGAAAATAGATTGAGAAAATATACACGTTTACTCACAGAATTAAATAAAATCATTGTATAAACGTACTCTGTACGAGTTAGTGAACGCAAGACTATTTTACGTGAGTACAACTACTAACGCATAGTGAAACAAATATTTTATTTAATTTAATTTACAATATTTATACAGCAGTACAATTTTTTTTTCTTGTTCCTCTGCCGAAAGTAAGACTTTGTTTCTTGATTTCGGGGAGCAAAGTGCCACATTCCCCCCAGGTAAAAAATCGCATGCACTACTCATAGGAAAAGTATTGTGCCATCCTCTGCGTGGTTCCCACCCTCACCTACGGCTCGGGAGGCAATTTCCTCGCAGAGCATGCTAAAATACTGTTTCTAATAAGCAGTAAATACGATTTTGACCTGAGAGGCAAAAACCTTATGTTGCACTTTTCTCCCTCAAATCAGGGAAAAACGTCGTATTTTTAGAGGAGGAAGAGAAAAAATCGTATACGGGTCTCGGGAACAAAGTACGGGTCATCAAATCATCTCCCGGGTGTTTGCCTCGCCTTCGGTTCAGGAGGCAATTACACACCCGGGAAGGAATGCCATTTTTTGCTCCCTTGGTGCGTAATATAGTATTTATAGTCTAAAATTAATCAAGTATGAAATTTGTGAAAGTCGCATTTCTATATTCTTATTTTTAACTTTTGTAACGCTATCATATTTTCATTATAGTTAACATTCTTTTAGTAATCCTAAATAAATTACAAAATTTACTTTATATTTTGTAAAATAGTAGATAATGTGCTTAGAAATTGAGCATTAACAAATCTCAAATTATTATTTTTTCAATCTCAATAGAAATAAAATATTTTCCGGAAGTATGTATACTTTAATCAAGAAATCTTGAATATGCTTTTGTTGTATAATTGTGTGGCACATAATTTTTTATACAATTTTATACATATCTACACTCTTACTTTAAAACCAAATTATAGGATTTTTAACCCTTTTTACCATTTTTTTGACATAATTTGTTACGAAAGTTACTTAACAAAACTATAAAAAATATTTGAAAAGCTTGACTTTCTTTATTTTTGATTTTTGATTAAGTAAGGTATACGTAAATATATGCATCTAAATTCGTCCAAATTCTAATTTTACAAATTTCATCGAATTTCTCAACTTCTTGGCTTTTTCAAGTACTATTTTTTTAAGCTTACCACTTCTTGACATCGTAAAAATACGTATAACTTACTATTTTTAAATCTTTAATGTTATTCTGCTTGTTATTGTACTCTAATAAGTAACGGATAATTAGTTACGGAAAAAATGAGGTGCACGAAACAAACTTAAATGTTTCAAAAGCATTCAAGGCTAAGACATTATTCAAATGTTAGTAACGTCAGATTTTTAGATTTTTTAAACAGTTGACATCTATATACAATTTTTTAAAGTTTTTAGTAAAACATTATATTGTTAATCTTCATTAGATGGGGAAGCTGTGATGAAATAAGTAGAAAAATAAGAATAAACTTTTTTGTAATTCATTATTTAGGATGCAAAACAATGTTAAAGTGCCTTCCGAGGTCTCCGTAACTATTGGTAACATTTTATTAGTTTTACATAAAATTTCTAAATAAAAAAAAAAGCTTAATTATGCTTGTTGAGTTAAGTTAACGCTGTTTTTAAAAAAAACAAAGAAATTATGTTGAAGTAATGTTTACTGTAAATTTCTACGTTAATGTGTACGAAACGCCCTCTATTATCCTCTCACATAGAAAACTTTAAGCTTTTCTTGAAACTCACTGCATTTTATAAATAAGAATTTATGTCAAATGTTTTTTTTCTTTCACACACGCTTACGAGAAAGAAATAGAAAATTGTATTTTTCATAGGGGCCACGTGTTATAATAACAATAAGCAAAGAAGTAATAATAATAGAAAAAATTATTTTCTTTAAGACATAACTTCGACAAAAGCTTTCAGTTATATAGCGTGCATTGCTCAGCTTAATATGTATCAAAAAAGTGCATCATTCAAGAGAAAACAAAAAGACTTTAATAAGAGCGAAATAAATCTATTTCTGCCAGAGAGAGAATTTAATCACGTACTTACTTGTTAACTTGATTCTCGTGACGCAAACAATGACTTTCGAAATCTCCTCAGATAAAGCTGGGTACGGCTGGAATTGGACGATCTTTTGATGCTGGGAGTTTGGGTTCTCGAGATTCACAGGACACTTTTCACGGATAAATATCGATTTGAGCACTAAATTCCTTTGACAAACTGTATAGGAAACGTAGAACACAGTAATCACTTGGGGTTGAGGTGTTGTCTAGCTGACGCACTGCGAGACAGTGACGTGGTAGGGCTATGCCTTGAAGGGCTTGGAATCCCCTTTCCCACCACCAAAATTTTCTGGCTATGGAGTGGGAAAAAAGTCACGCCCATCGACACAGTCAACCCCTTTCCAACTTCTCCTCATTTTATTTGTATTTCCGAAAACAAACAAAACGAAAGCCAATCGTCGTAGGACAAGTTGCAAAGAAACCAATACATGACAAAATTTCAAAGCAATGCACCATATAGGCTTAAAGCTACTTTCTATTGGAGATACACTTTATATAACAAGCAACTTTTCAGCAATGTATATTATCATTTTTTTAAATACTAAACTATTTAAATGTTTGGGTAACACAAAAAATTAAGTAGCAACTTAAGTTATATATCGAATAACTTACTCGTTTATTTACAACAGTTAATTGGTTGTATGTTAATTTAATCATGTTTCTGAAGTTCACTAAACAATTTAAATTATATATTTTAGGAATTATTCTGACCAATTTATGTGTAACTAGTACTCGATATTGAACTGTTACTTGGTATTCCATTAGTTTTTTGTTAAAGTAAAAAGTTAACTTTAAAACTGTATTACATTCTTAAACGCTATACCACAGTATTAACTACCAAATAGAATTCAAAAATTCACAAAACTTTGTTTATAGTATGATTTCCATGTGTTTAATGCTACATAAAAATTTGGTGTACATTTATTACGTCGTGTACTTATATCTTCGTTTGTTTGTTTAATTTTCTATAATACGAATTATGGGTTTATTTATTTTTAAAATTTTTAATTTTCATAATGTTGTAGAATAAGTAAAAACCGTCTGTTAATCTGATTAATGAATGAAAAAATATTCTTTGTCATTAAATTTGGGCATGATTAAACTTTATGATGGTTATTGAAGCTTTCGTTAGTTAAAAGGTCAGGTAATTTGTACTCCGCGAAAAAACAGCTTTAGGAATTACAATTTTTCTCGTCTATGTTTGTTCTATTTATCAGAAGTTTGTTCAGCAATGACTTATGATTCTATAAACTATTCTCTCTAAATTTAAATGAGCATTGGTATCATTAAATATTTAAATAAAGTTAAATTATCTCCGTCATATAGACACTAAGTGAAATATTACACACTGAAAAAAAAAATTATTAAAATATGAGAGATTTTTATTAATCTACATTAAAAATTATAATTATTCTGAACTGCTACTTACAAATCAGTTTTTTTTCGTTATAGAGTTAGTGAAGTTCCGGCCTCGTTACAATTGAAAAAGCCGTCATTTTTTTAAGAAAGAAAGTGTTCCGAGTCTGATAGGTAATTACAGTTTTTTTATGGTTATGGTTAAGAAATGGTCTTTCTTTGCAATAATTGAAAAGATCATTCATGATTGACCGTATAAACATTTTTTCTGGAATAAAAACCTCAAATTTATACTGGTTTATTTAGGCAAATAGTTTTCATTTAATTTCTCAATTTGACCCCGACTGCCTTTAAACCTTTTTTTTTTTTGTATGGCTGGAAGATACAAACAGATTAGTTTTAAAATGAGGGTTGAGTTCAAATTACATTAACAATTGACGTGGTATTCTCCGTTACTCCATAATACGGTCTACTAAAACACACCACGTGCGATTTCACGTATTTGGTAGCTAAAGTTGTTGTCAAAAAATCGCATGTAATATAAAAATCAATCCTATATTACCTATCTGCATTGACTTAAACATTTAGAAATTTTTTGTAAGCTCCTACCTGTATAATAAAAAAAGTGCCATTACTAAATCTTCCATAGATATAGTACTTGATACAATATTGGGGCTCTATACTATATACACAGATATGTATAAAGTTCTTCTCCCAACGCACCCATCCTATTCTGCGGTTAAGGACATATATAATTAAAACAGCCCACACACTATCAGAAACATTTTTCTGAGCTTTTCCCTTCCGATGTCTGAGTTTCCTATAGCTCTATCTAGCATACATCAAAGAAGCGACACTATATAGAGTTGAGCCCAAGAAGTGTGATAGTACCAATGCGTACTATGTGCATGTCAATTGAATTTTACTACTGTACTACGCAGCTCTACTTATAATTTATTTATATCAGTTTGTATATGTCCTGCCCGTGTTTTTGTTTTACGTTTATTTTTCCTACCATCTGTTTTTTGGATCAAGCGCTAACCCTTTTGTAAGTAAATCATGTCATTGATTGAACGCTTTTTTTTGAGCGTTTGAATAAAATTACAAGCCATTTATTTGTTGGTGTCGAGGATTTTTTATGTTTGGAGCCTACCACATAGTGTTTGTGAGACTACCACATTTTGTGAGCACGTGGCTACTTCTCTGGCAAGGAAAAGCCACAAAAATCGGAAGAAGATATTGACAGCTATCTAAAAATAAGCAATAAAACACCAAATTATTTTGTGCAGCATGTATTAAATAAAATTGAAGGAAATATTCTATTTTACTTTTTTGAAATTGAATTAATTTGTATGCATCACTACTGTAGTTATATTTTTTGTTAAACTACATCCTAATTACTAAACAACAATTTTTGTTATGACATTTTTGTTTTTCATGGTACTAGATTTTTTACTTTTTTCCCCTTATTTAAGATAGAAACAATGATAATGAGATCCAGACGTGAGTTTTTAGGTCTGGAAGATGTGAGATTTAAATAACTTTAGAATAATAAGTTATGCAAGTGCAAGTGATTCAAAAGAATCCTTGTTATTTAATGTGGAAAACTTTAACAAAACGTTATATCGATTTGAGATTAAACAAATATCTCACTTTATAAGCGTATTCAAAAAAATAAAAAAGTCGTAGTAATTTTTCGTTTTCTACCTAAACTGTTTCATTGGCTTACTGCGTACAACGAGAAATATTCCATGAAATAAAACAATTTATATGCCAGAGATTTGAAATATTAATACCTTAGTATAAAATAAATAATATATTGAGCCATTTTTAATATCAGGACTACCACCACCACATGAGGTTAATCAACCGTTGGAGCAAATTGTTCCAACCAATCACAACCCTAGGCAGGACCACGTATCTACTCGTAGCAAATACGAGCTACTTTCACTTCTACCCTTTAAATATCACGGCCAATCTACTCAAACTAAAGAGCTTTTTCCTCCCACCATACCAGCGTTAACGCGAGCTTGACCGAGTACCTTTTTTCCCCTGCGACCGGAACTTTTGGATATTTTGTCTTCTTCTGTCATTATTTTCATGAGTATTCAAGCTATGTCGTGATTTTCTGCCTTTTGTTTGTAAATAAGTTGACGAAGAACAGATATTTTCGAATATGGTTTATAAAAAATAATCCCTTCTTTATCCCAGCGCCACAAATCACAGGCCAACAAACACACCTATGTATGCAATCTATTTTTCTTGTTTTGTTTGCACCTCTCATCTTTTTTCTCTTATTTTTTTATTAATTTTTTTTAATTGTTTAATTTACTAAAAAATTGTATTATTGTGAATAAACAAATCATTTAACTTGATTAAATAACGCTTGTTATCTTATTTCTTATAAACAAATTTATGAAGTTTAAATTACTATAACAAGAAAAATCATTCGATCTCTCGACCTGCTGAGTGACATAAATCACCTGTCCCTCATACAACTGCCAAGGCCTCTGACGTTTAACGTGCGATAATATATATATTCATATGCACATACAAAAAGCTGCAGCCAAAATTGACGCCCCTCTAATATCGAGTATGAATGATTATGAAAAAATATTTGGCAAACTAGCAGAAAATATTTTTCTTCGCAGGGAGGCCCATTGACCTATGAAAGTTCTTTGTTCAAGTCTTTGTCTGGTTGTACTTATAAATGATTTAATCTTTTTCATGTTTTATTTTATAATTAAATTTAAAAAATATTTGCCGACTAGTCCTATGCTTTAATTATTTTAAAATGACTACCACCTATACGTATACCATAGTGTATATACTATACTAGTCCAGTAAAAATCGTTTGCGGGTAAAAGTGGGTGATTCCTCACCAGCTGCTCTCCCCTATAGGAGAACTATACTATTAGCGGGTACGCGGTAGCCAAGGGCTTTAATAAATCATGTGCTAAGAGAGTCCTTTTTTGACGCGCTGTTGGATGTATTATTCATGTGCTACCTACCGATCGTGTCAAGGGGGTCGAAGAGCTACGAGACTAAATTAATAATAAGAGTGTAGTTGTGTCCTTGATCACTACATACCTGGTTAGGTATATAGTCCGATAACTCTTTGGCTTGACTTTTATAAAGTAGTCGATTGTCCTTTCCGTGATTCTTACGGATGAGTGTATTGATTTTTTCAATTTAGCCGATCGCTTCGGATAAAAGTCTCTTGCAAGAATCCAAAACGTCTTTTATTAGAAAAATATACTGTATCGGGTAAAACTCGAAACTCCTGAGACTCTTGCAAGACTGGCACAGTCACGTTAACGAAATTTAATTCATTTAAGTTTTATTTGTTTTTTTTTGTTCGTTTTTATAATGGATTTAACAACATTTAGATGGGTGTACGATACTCGAGAATATAAATTTATATAAAATCCGCCTATGTCTGACTAAACTCGGACTCGTACTACTTGAAATTGGATGACTCGCAGTTTCCTGATTGCAGACAAATGACGAGCTTACTTCATACCTCATGCCTAGGAAAAATTTTCGAAAATTTTTTTACGTTTGCTCGATGATCGTGGCAGGCTTAGGCGTTCCCAGCTAAAAATGCAAGCGGATTCTCAGGTGTCTCGAGGACGACCAGGTATACCCTCCGCCAGCACAGTCTCGCTAAACACTTGGTGTGTCGATGCTTACTGGAAGCTTCTCTGCAGTGTTGCCTTTGAGGTTGTACTTTGTTAGTGATTAAGCACGAGCCTTTTGAGTCAAATTGATCGAGACACTATTTGAATACGTGGCAATATCAATTTGAGAGGTAACAAGTATTATTTATCGAAACTCGTTAGTATTGATGTATATTGTATTCATCTCCTAGGGTTTAAATTTTGGTTAAAGTTTATCTGATTTAGTTGTCTACTATTTGAAATACAAATTTTCCTTTCGTACCTTAAGTACTACAATATTACAAACAACGTCAGATCAGATTCCCTAACGCAAGGGTATATCTGCAATCGTTTACAAATCGCTTTTTTTTCATAAATTATCTTATTAAATATATGTTCTTCGTCAAATTATTTACAAACGAAAATCACAAAATCAATACATAACTTGAATACTCATGGAAATAGTAACAGAGGAAAGACAAAATACACAAAAGTTGCGGTCGCAGGGGAAAAAAGACACTTGGTCGCGAGTTTGAGAAGATTGGCTGTGATATTCAAAGGGTAGGAGTGAAAGTAGCTCGGATTTGCTGTAAGAAGATACGGGGCCCTCCGTAGAATTGCAATTGGTTGAAACAATGGGCTTTAGCATTCGATTAACCAGGTGTGGTGGTGGTAGTCATGATGTTGGGAATGGTTTAATATATTATTTATTTCATTCCAAGGTATTAATTTTATAAATCCCTGTCAGCTGCGTTGGTTTATTTTTTGGAATATTTTTCGTTCTACGCCGAGAACTAATAAAGAACATAAGGTAGAAAAAAAAAAATACCAGGATTTACTTTGATTTTAGGGAGATACTTAAAAAAGTAAAAAATCGCTTGTTGCAGAATCGGTAGGATGCCTAATTGAAATTTTTTATAATTAATATTAAGGACCTACTTGAATCACTTGAACTTGCGTAACTTATTATTCTAAAATTATTTAAATCTTATATCTTCTAGACCAAGAAATTCATGTTTGGATCGTAGAATTATTGTTTCTATCTTAAGAAAAGAAAAAAAAAAGTAAAAAATCTTATACCATGAAAAACAAAAGTATTGTAAAAAAAATTGTTGTTTAGTAATTAGGATGTAGTTTAGTTGAAAATAGAACTACAGTAGTGATGAATGCATAAAAATTATTTTTAATTTAAAAAAAAAAATTTTTCCTTCCACTTTATTTGGTATAAGCTGCACAAAATGATTAGGTATTTTATTGCTTATTTTGAGCTTGTGGTCACTATCATACGTTGATTTTTTTGGTTTTTTCTTACTAGAGAAACGGCCACGGTAAAATTAAGTCGCAACACTGTCTCTAAAAATAAAAAAGAACACACACCAACAAACAGCTGATTTGTACAAACACCCAAAAGAGAGTGTTCGATCAATAACATGATGTACTTACAAATCTGTCAGTGCTTGATTCAATAAACATATCATAGGAAAAGTAAATGTGGAACAAAAGCAGGTGCAGGACCTACACGAATAATTGTAAATATATTATGAGCAGAGCTGCGTAGTAGAAGGTGGTAAAACTGAATTGTCATGACATTGAATGTATCAGTCCTGACACGCGATATTTGAGGGAAAAAACTATTCTTCTTCAGCTCAACTCTATATGTAGTGTCGCTACTTTGTTTTATGCTGGAAAGTAAAGATAAAATATTAGAAATTTTTGACTTTGGTAGGGTAAAAGTTCGAGGAAGCGTTTTTAAGAGAGTAGGGGCTGTTGTAATTGTATATGTCCTTATCCGCAGGAAAAAAGGGTAGATACGTTAAGCAGAGGCCATGTACACATATATGTAAGTAGGACAGAGTGCTATTGTTGTACTTGGTACTGTAGTTACGGACAAATGAGCGATAGCACTTTATCTTGAGTTTAAAGGTAAAAGCTTAACCAAAATTCTGCAATGTTAAGGTACAAGCAAAAAGGTACGTATAATATTCAAATTGACTAACGTATGTGCTTCTAGGCTAGAATCTCTAATAAAAAATATCTTTAAGCATATGATGCATTGATTTAAAATTTTATCATGTATTGGTTTCTTTGCAACTCGACCTACGTGGATTGGCTTTCGTTTTGTTTGTTTTCGGAAATACAAATAAAAAGAGGGGAAGTTGGGAAGGGGTTGACTGTATGTCGATGGGCGTGACTTTTTTCCCACTTCACGGCCAGGAAGTTTTGGTATAGTGGGAAAAGGAATCCCAAACCCTTTTAAGCCGTGTCGTAGCCAGGATGACCAGATCTGATAACTAACAGCCGAATTGGCGATTTTTGACCAACTATGGCGTAAAATTTTTGTATATTTTGCACTTAGATATTTTTTGGTGACTTCACCTAAAGCTCCCCTGTATAAACTCAGCGTCCATCAAATACATGTACTTTTTATTGAATAAAATATTGAAGGCCAATTGCTCACTTGATAATTACGATTGAACATTCCTGAAGTTCGTTTTTAGCTGTAGCTGTAGGATAGACAAATCCTGTGGTTCTGAAACTTGGCTCAAAAAACCGAGAAAGTAAAATCAGTGCTGCATGTGCCTAGTACCTCAGGGTGGTTCTCAAATAAATGTAATATTTTATTTATGTCTCTATAAATTTTTATTTTGTAGTTGGTTTATTGACGATTTTTTTTATTTTTTTTATTTCTTATTTCAAAATGAATCTCTTATATATCTAAAATTTGTTCTGCACTTTTTTATTGTATCTTGTTACTTAATGCAGGGATAAAAAAATTTTTTCGAAGAAGAAGTGAAAAATATTATATGCATTAGTTATTTATGCTAATGAAAATTGTGTGGCAAGTTGTTATAAAAAAAAAAGCTTAATTTTTCGCAAAACATAGATCAAGCCACTGTATGTATTGAATATTAAAAAGATTTAAAGATAACAAAAAAAATAGTAAACAGTTAATTTTTTTTTTTTTAGGCTTTTTACACTTGCACGTCTATAGTAGCTAACATTTTTATTTTTCAATACTTAACGTATATAATGTTAAAAACAGTTGTTACGCTGTATTTTTAAAAATAATACAGACACAAAAGGTAGTACAATTTACCTCATACACCGTATCACATGCTTTATACGTATATTTTTGCTTGACTTTTATGCTATTCATCTTGCAAAAAGTGCACTTTCCTTAAAATAAAATTTTTTTAACTCATTTCCGACCAATTGTATTTTTTTCATTTTTATTGATATAAAAATGTCATACATTTTTTTTAATAAAACAACTTTTTTTTTTTACAATACAAAATAAATATTTTTCAAACAAAAAAAGGAGGGGCTTATTCAACGAGAATAAAGTTTATTGCAAAGTTTTTTGATAATTATATTTTAATACTATATAATGTTTATAACTTGCATCATATTGCTGATGATGTCAAAAATATGAAGTGTTCGTTGAATGAAATTTGAGCTTTTGATTTTGAAAGCACTCTAGGCGTAACAAAAGAGCAGATTGCTAGTGGATACAAGCCTCTCGTTTAGCTATGCAAAAAAATCGAAGAGAAACGCTTAATAAACAATAAAAAAAAAAAGAAAAACAATTAAATTTAACAATTATAAAATCCAGTAAAAACCAGAAACAAATTTATTTGGAAAAAGTGAATTACATGGAATTTGACATTTGGATTCAAGAACCAATCAATGTTGTGTTGACAAAAGACTCTGTAAAGTGATAAAAATTAAACAAATGGCTATGAATCCAACTAGTGCTCTTGGCGATTCTAAAGTTACTTTAGAGCAGTTACTTATTCTTGGACCTGGCTTTACGTACCCGAGCGATTCAACACTTATAAATATGTAGAAAGTCAAAAAAGATTTTGAAAAGAAAGTGGAAAATTTTAACATGAATAATATACAATCGAAACTAATTTTATTTAAAATTTTTGAACTTTTGGAAGATGATAGTACATTGTTCATTGTTCCACTGCTACATTAATGTAAAAAATATGTATAGGCTGTGCATAGGAAAGTGTATTTTACAATGACGAAAGCGTATGATTATAACATTGACAGTGCTTACTGTTTGTGCTTCATTACATGTGCATGAGGAAGCAATTGGCAAACGAAGTGAATTGATTGTTATTATTTGCATCAACAGTGAAAGGTGTTAGTAACTACGTGAGACAACTGTTAATATGAACAATTATTGTGTTAGTGTCATTGTATATACGTTATTCGAAATTCTTGATGGTTATAATAAAGTAAACACTGCAGTTTGTTCTGCTGACTACTTTTAATCTTCATCAGTATCAAATTTGTACTCTGTAAAGGTAAAAAACAAAATTTTTTTTCTTATGACTATGATGACCTTTTGTACGTGATGAGTTTCATTACAGATAAACAGTAAATTTGTCATAGTAAAAATTGATAGCAGCGCAAAAGAATTTTCTGAGCCTTTCATTGTACATGTCACTTTTATTGGTGTTGATAACGTAACAGGCCAAAGATACAACATTTTATATGCCTCTTCCATAGACAGACGATGATATTCAAGTCATATCCAACTTTGTAAGCAGTAGTGCAATTCCACCGCCTACTTTGTCTTACTTATAAAATTTTCAAAATGTATATATATATTTTAGATACGTACGAAGAAGCATTGATACATCTGAGCTCTATGACATTCATACCCAAGAAACCTCGATCTTTGTTTACTATATCTAAAACAACGTGCTCAGAAGCAGGGAAAAGTATATCTTTAAAATCAAATGCTTCATCGTCAAAAGTCATTGACAAAACTTCGACGGATAACATGTACATCTTATTTTGTGTTCAAAGCCTTTCAGAGGCAATAAAGACTGGTACTGCAAGTCTTGCTGAAAATGTTGAGGAACAATCAAAAGGTTTTAATGTATAATTATCAACGTATGTATAAATATTCTTTACACACATTCATGTAGTAACCATTGCGTACGTAATTATTTTTCACAAATCCACTATGAAAATATATACGATAGATATCTTTATTATCAAACCTATATTTATCCTGTAAATTCATAAATAAAGTTCGTATAGACATAATTTTATCATCATAAGTTTGTTTAGCCTTAATTAACAAGTCTATAAAACTATTCCTTCTAAAATTCAAATGAGCATTATTACCATAAAATATTTAAATAAAATTTAAGTATCCTTGTCAAAAATAAACTAAAATAAATATAACAAATTAAAAAAAATTTTTTAAATTAAAATATGAGAGTTCTTTTATTAATCTTTTTTAAAAACTACAATTATTATGAGCTGCTAAACTGACCCGTTTTTTCTGTCGTTGAGTCAGAAATTCCAGCCAACTTACGACTGAAAAGGCCGTCCTTTTTGTAAGAAGGAAAGTGCGCTGAGTCTGAAAGACAATTATAGTTTTTTTATAGTTATGGTTCAAAATGGTATTTTTTGGCAATCATTATAAAAATCATTTATGATTTACCATAGAAACAATTTTTCTGGAATAAAACACTGAAATTTGTACTGGTTCATTTAGGCAAATAGTTTTCATTTAATTTCTCAATTTGACTCCAACTGCCCTTAAACCTTTTTTTTGTTGTATGGCTGGAAGATACAAACAGATTATTTTTAAAATGAGGGTTGAGTTCAAATTACATTAACAATTGACGTGGTATTCTCCGTTACTCCATAATACGGTCTACTAAAATACACCACGTGCAATTTCACGTATTTGCTAGCTAAAATTGCTGTCTAAAACTCGCATACAATATATGAATCAATTCGATATTAGCTATCTGCATTAACTTGAACATTTAAAATTTTTTGTAAGCTCCAACCTAAATAAAAAAAAAAATGTCATTACTAAATCTTCCGTAGACAGTACTTGATGCAATATTAGGGCTCTATACTAAATACACAGATATGTACAAAAACATCTCCCAACGCACCCATCCTCTTCTGCGGTTAAGGACATACATAATTAAAACGGCCCATACGCTTTTAGAAACGTTTTTCTGAGCTTTCTCCTTCCGACGTCTAAAATTTACCATAAGTAGCACTATCCATCATAAATCAAAGAAGCGAGACTATATGGAGTTGAGCCCAAAAAGCGTGACAGTACCAATGCGTACAATGTCCATGACAATTCAGTTTCACCACCTGCTACTACGCAGCTCTACTTATAATTTATTTATATCTGTTTGTGAATCTCCTGCCCGTGTTTTTTTTTTACGTTTATTTTTTCTATGATCTTTTTTTAGTACAAGCACTGACCCATTTGTAAATAAATCATGTCATTGATCGAAAGCTTTCTTTTGGGTGATTGTATAAAATCTCAAGCCATTTATTTGTTGGTGTGTAGGATTTTTATGTTTCAAGCATATGTGGTAGTTTTAAGAACACGTAGCTACTTCTCTGGCAAGGAAAGACCAAAGAAATCGAAGTATGATATTGACCGCAATCTTAAAATAAGCAATAAAACATCTTATATTTTTGTGCAGCGCGTACTGACTTTACTGTAGTTGTATTTACAATTAAACTTTACCTTAATAATAAAATAACAGCTTTTGTTAAAACATTTGTGTGTTTCCATGGTACTAGAATTTTTTTTTCCCCTTTAGATAGAAACAATGATAATGCGATCCAGACGTGAGTTTTTAGGTGTGAAAGATGTGAAATATAAATAATTTTAGAATAACAAGTTATGCAAGTGCCAGTGATTGGAGTGGATCCTTGTTATTTATTGTGAAAAACTTTAACAAAACATCCTATCGATTTTAGATTAAACAATTTTCCTATTTTTTAAGCGCTTTCAAAAATAAAAATAAAATCGTCGTAATTTTTCGTGCTCTACCTAAAATTTTTCATTGGTTTACTGCGTACAACGAGAAATATTCCATAAAATAAACCAACGTAGGTGCCAGGGATTTAAAATATTAATACCTTAGCGTAACATAAATGATATATAAAGCCATCTCTAACATCAGGACTACCACCACCACATGAGGTTAATCTAACTTTAGAGCCCATTGTTTCAACCAATCAAAATTCTACAAAGGGCAACGTATTTACTTGTAGTAAGTACGAGCTTTTTTCACTCCTACCCTTTAAATATCACGGCCAATTTTCTTAAACACGTGACCAAGCGCCTTTTTTCCCCTGCAACCGCAAGTTTTGGATATTTTCTCCTCTTTTTTTATCATATTCATAACTGTTCAAGCTACGTATTGATTTTTTCTCACCGTTTGGAAATAGGGGTACTAAAAACAGATTTGTTTGTAGATAGTTTGTACAAAATTATTAATTAGTGAGCACAAGCAGACAAATGCGTCATCTATCACTGATCCGTGACTGTTTGCAAAACTGAGTTATACATACGTAAACATTCGAAGGGAACTTTCATCGTAAATAACAGATAATTACAGGCTCCAATCTTTAACTTAACTTACACCATAGGGGATAAAAATTTTTTTCGAATATTCAGAATTTCTATGTTTTTTTGAAGACTCTAAAGTCGTGTTAAATTTTGAAAGCCTTTTAGTTAAGATTAGCCCTCCTGCAATATGCCACAAAACAAGAAGACCAATATATTTTATAAATTAATTTCGCTAAGTTATGTTTACGCTTGAAATTTCGAACATTATTAGTTTTTCGGATTGTAATTATAATAAATTCTGGCATTGTATGGAATTCCATAGCATCTTCGTACGAAAGCCCTCTGATGTGATGTATATTGTGTTGCATTATTAGAATAGAAGAATAAATAAATTAAAAAAAATAATAAAAAATTGGCGGTATTTTTAAAGTATCAGATATATTTTTCTAGATAAACAGTGACAACGAAAAATTTCACTGGATTTGTAAGGCACCGCAAGTAGGAAATGTAGCTTGAGCAGGGATAAAGTTCTTTTTACTGTTACCATACGCATAAAACGAGCAGGGATTTTCATATAGATGGGAAGCAAGTAATTTCGGTTTATTAATATAGTCGAATGATTTTACGGACACCAAAGAGGTGGAATTAAGATCATAACGAGGATATTTTTAATAAGAAAGCGTAATACAGAAACGCAGGGCAACGAGATGTCCATCTTTGCTCGACCACTGATAAATCTAAGAGATATGCTGTACAGTAGAAGAACAGATGTTTTTGTAAGTTGAAATATTTATTTTAATTTTAAAAGCGTAAGACAAGTCCAAAGAGAAACATATAAATAAAAAATTTTTGTATTTTTTAGGATCCACAGCTTTTGAATGATAACAAAGTCATTAGCGATCTCTAAGGGACAATTTTAATCATCCATTCTTTATTGTGAAATATTGTACAGAACGACTATTATATGGATGAATAATTTGATGGATTGTTAAATAAGCATTATGCGCGTGTAATTAAATCATTGCCAATAGTAGATAGATTTTATTTGGGTCCCAATTGAGGCTAGTCAAACGTGGTGCTTTGCTTAATACCTAGTAGAAAAAAACACCGAGAAAAATAAAGAAAAATTTAATCTTTTAATAATTGTGTAATTTTTTTTTTTTAATTTGTACATTAATAATAATGTAACACAATAATGTGTCAATAATTTAAATTACCTGACGCATCACGGACAGTATCTAAGGGAAAGGACGGAACTTCCTAATTTACAAATCGTCATTATAATTAAAAAAATGCATGGTTTGGAAATTAATAAAATGTAAAATACATGTTTATTTTCTGTGTGGGTTTTATTTTTCAATATTAATCGAATAGTATGGATGCTAGGTAGGTTTCCGTAGTCTTTTCTAACAAAATGGTCCCATCCAAGTTTTTTAAAATTTATTTTATATTTTTCAAATACGATTTTTGATGATGACGATCTGTAAAATTCACGTGTCTTTAAAAATAAATGGTGATCTATTTGAATTTGCTTCTAACTCCTTCTACAAGATAATTTTTATTTTTAACTAACCAAGGAATAAAAAAACATTTTTTTACCAAAAAAAATTTCTTTTTTTTCCTTTATGGGTAGACCATGGGTAGAGTAGCAAGAAGCTTACTATTCAAAGCTTATGATTAGGAGAAAATTTATGTTTTTCTAAAGGGCAATAATAAAGAAATCTTTTGCGCCTTGCAGAATTGCAAAAATTTCTTCAACTATTAAGATAGTAATGGTTGAAAATTGCAAAATTCCAATTTTTCAAAAATTTGAAAATTTTTTACTAAAAAAGTATAACTATCAAAGAAAAATTGTAAGACATATTTTTTGCTTGAATCGTGCTTAAAAATACGAATGTTTTTTTTTAAATCAAAATTTCATGAGTTTTCAATTTGTTAACAAAATTTTTAATAACTATTGATTTGCAAATTTTACAGCAAGCCACCAACAAAAATCGTGTTAAGCAGGTCACAAACACATTTATTAAACTTGAGTAGGACTCTTTTATTAAAAATGGCCACAGGGAAACACGGACGCTCATAGTTAAAAATCCGAAAGTTACTTTCTGAAATACTTTCTTCCTTCTAGGGTCTATAAAAAGCTTTAAAACTTGTTATTTATTCAGTAAACGTATGAATATCAAATCAAGAAGTTACAATATTAAGTTTAAAAAACTTTGTGAATGTATGTAGGTTTTTATTTCATTTTCTTAACTATTATATAATTCAACAATAACTTTTAAAAATCTTTTTTTCAACACTTCAAATTACAATATCAAGTAAAGAATTTTTCTAATTAATTATGGAAAAATTTTCTGTTCCTTGTCAACATGGCGTTATTTAATAGTTGATAAATTCCTTTATTTATCAAAAATTAAGCATACAGAATAATAAACTGGCTAGTTACGTTTTTAGTTTTTTTAGGATCTTTACTCAATAGCTGATGACCAATGTATTAAAGATACAAATCTATTTAAGTTGCACGAGCTTTTTTGCATCAATTTTTTTTATACGATACAAAAACATAGTAGGGTATGTATAATTGATTCTGAGTGATAAAAAGTCATATCTCATAAGAAGTGATGCACATTTTTTTCGTATTTTTAAATAGTTTTATGACACTTACTGGGACATATTTAAGGTAGAAATAATTAATATGGTAGTATATTTATTTATTGACATTGTTTCTCTTAAAACATTTCATTCCTCCAATATTTGTAATACACGTTGCCTTAGTTGGTTACGCTAATATTATACGATTAGACTTATACTACTATTAGTTTTCAAAAATGACGATAGTAACTAACGAGGTAAATTTATAATTTTCACACGGTTGTTCAAACGATTTTTTTTAAAGCAAAAGTGGGTTACGTCTCATTCAACGAAATTGTAATGAAATCTTGTACTAACACAAAATTTATATACTGATGTTCGTATAATCCCTCAAAATTCCAATGTTTTCTTGAAATTTCAAGCCCTATCCTGGGGTAAAATATTTGTACCTGCGTGCACTTTTCCGCGGGAATCGTCTGACGTATACTCGTTGTACCCCTTCCATGCTCAGCAAAGGAAAAAAAACATGTGCACCTTGTTTGGTAGTTTGGCCACGATAAGGCGCTTGAATCAGTGGTAAAACCGAACTCGCCTCGTAGCACTTAGCAGTTGTAGCTCACTAGCTATTGCATAGAATTGCAGTCACGTCAGCAACCTTCTGAGTTATCGAGGCAGGTGGCGAAGATTGGATTTAAACGTGAGAACGAGAGGATAAGACCCTTGAGACCAACAGTCTCGTGCCACTTTTCTCTCAATCAAGAGGTTTTTATAGAGTATCTTCAACCACAATTCGCACTTATAATTTCTGACTAATCGAGAATTTCATGTTACACTAGAATTTGTATTAAAATGTCTGAAAAGGATTGGACTGAATCACCGTTTGAAGATCACCAAGTAACACCAATTGGTCCTTTAAACCAGCTTGGAATGTCGTTGGCGGGTCACCAAACTATGTCTCCTAGCAAAACGTCACAAGAGGCGAGGCAGTTGGAGATTAAATCAATATCTAAGGATGATCCTCGCCTCTTAAAGGACCATTTTAAGGTAAGGAAACGATCAATCATACACAAATATCTCATTATTTTTACATTAATCAAAAATTTAATAAAGTGGCGCATTTGTAGTTTAAACGTCTAAAGGAAATAGATACCACACTATTTGTTCCCAATACGCTCAACGTCATCGTAAGTACGGAAGTTTTTTGTCTAAGTCTTTATCTGGTTTAATGTCTCATGACACTATTTTATCTACATGCATAAAGATTATTTTATGAGAAAATGTTATTTAAAAAAATATGTTTGTGGTTTAGGTCAGTGGTACATCCGTTTCAGTGACGGGAAACAAAAAAGTTGAAAAAGATAAAATCAGAAATACTTCCCCAGAATTTAGCGTAAATTTTAACATCCCCGAACAATTTGATTCGGACAAGGTTGAGGCGTGGCTCCACTCAAACAATAACGTCTTGTATCTATATGCTCCTCCGAAAAATGAGCCAGTTGCCAATGTGTAGACTGTAATCAACAGTAAAAATATCGATTGACTCACGGTTATCGTCTACGAAAGAGAATGAAGAAGGAAAAATAATAAATGATGTAATTTCATTAGTAAATCTATTTTATTCACAAACAATTAATTAAAGAACTTTGAGATTTTATAGTTTTTATCATATTAATACAAAAGTAAAAATTATAGTTTGAACGTTTTATAATATGTTAATTAACAAACTTACACCGTTGTCGACTTGCTTTTTTTAATGTCAAGTACAATTTTGCTATCAATATTTCAATGAAAAAAAAAATTGTTTGTTTGCAAGTCCACGGCAAAAATATCTGCAACGATATAGACATAGTAGAATAAAGATGGTTGATTAGATACATCAAATTTTTTATCCACAATGGCTAGAAATTAACTAAGTCAAAAAGAAGAACCGAAATACTGTTATAAAAAATGTATTTAATTAAAGTTTAAATATTTCTATTTAAGTTACCTATTGATGGAGCATTTCAGTATATTTTCAGCCACCTCACTTTTTCAGGTATAATTAGCAATCATGTAAGTTATCTTTAGCCTTATATTTTCCTTTAGTAAAACTTATCCTAACAATATTTATGCTACTTTAAACAGTATTTTATTAACGTTGATTTAAGCTTAGCTTACTAATAATATGACGATTTAATTTTCTTGAAGTTGGGAATTCTAATTAATCGAACAAATCATTACAGAAAAAACTTTCTTCTTAATGTATCATTTAAAATACGATCAAATTAAGCGTGATCTAAGACATTAGATTTTAATGAAAAGTTCATATTATAAATTAACCTCGTTAACAGCATATTTTGTAACGCAATAAGTGAGAAATAAATTTTTAATTATTAATTGTTAATTTTTCAAATTAAAAGTTAACATTTTTTATTCAAATTAAATAGTACGTTAAATACTACGAATTAATTAAATTTTTCGTACAATGTCCACCTAAGTTCATTATGTTGTGCCATAATCAATCGTAATTGAGACAATCAATACAAGTCAATATTGTTACAATATTCTAGAATTTTATTAACGCACAATAGTACCTTACTATACGCTGTCGACGACCATCGATTGTCTTGAAGTGCACCAAACGCAAGTCAACGTGAACGACGTCTCTTGTATACGAAAAGATTTAAAATTTATTTTGTCTGGGAGGAATCTCACAATTTTTTTCTTTCTGAAGCTAGTATGTTAAAGTGTAAGAGGTTAAACATAAAAGTGAATAAAAAAAAAAAAAATAATATGTTTGACTTGCTAGTTTTACTATCCATCCAGTAAAAGAATGATCTTTATATCATAATTTTGAGTATAGACCATCTTGAAGAAAATACAATAGGAAATACAAAAAGCGTATTCTAACAAGATTTATAAATTTTGAATGAAACAATTCATCCGCAAATGTTATACGATCTAATTAAAGGATATGTGATGATTTTTCACCGTTTTAAAACAATTTTTACGTTTAAAGTGTTAGAAACGGCTGGAACTACGAAAGTGGTTAATTTATTAGAAAAGATATTTAATAAAGGCATAATATTAAATACCACTTTTCTTTTTAACATTTTGACCACATATGTAACGTAAAAAGGTTAGATGGTATAATTATCTATGCACCTAGTGCGTCATGTCAACACGATTTGCAATAGGCCCGTGGAAATGTTTGTGCTTGTCTTAGTTGGATGCGCACCATTATTTTTGTATCGTTTTAATGTGATATGATACATTATTTAACACTTGACATTATAAATTTTAACAAAAACGCAAAAACAATCTTACTTCAAACTAACATTTCTTACTACAAATAACAATGATTTTACCAACGATCAAAACTTTATCATTCCTTGTCAGTAATCAATATCAGAATTTTTTTCTCATCCTCAGCTTATTGTGATGTTTATTTCTTTTCAGATTTTTTAAAAACCTACGAAACTCCTTTAATTATTTTAAAATAATACCAAAACCTTAGGACGCCCAACTTCATGTTATCCAAGAAATAAAATCTGAAACATTTTCGGTTAGACATAGGTATGTACGAAGAGCTTACAATGTATTAGTTGCAAACTTTGACTTAACTTTGAGTGAGTAGAAAAAAGACGAGAGTAATAAAGTTTACTACGGTATAAATTACTTATTAAGACTTTAGTGAGCGTAGCTTCAATGTCTTACACAATCTATACGTTAGAGTAATTTTCAAAAAATGAGATTTGGAAGTTGGGCACTAAGGGGCTCGGCCTATGGGCGAGTTACTTTTTTATTTTAACTTACGGTACAAAAACTATTGTTTTCTACTTGTGATCATTTCTTGTTATTTTTTATATGTGTACGACTAAGTAACGGGTTATTCATTCGTTTAGTACGAAAGTGGTATTGTTAAAAGTACATCATTTAAAAATTTATTTTAGTGATTTACTGTATAAGTATAACCTTCTTATGGAGTATAAGGCCACAAAGGGCGCGGCTGTGGCTCTCTGTACTGAGAATATATTGAAAATGGCTTTCCATCATTGTATAAACGGTTGGTTTTCTTTGGTTTCCTAAGTTTTTTGATTCTCCTACATGGTTTTTTTACAAAATACAGTATTATACGTCTGTGATATTTTTCATATAACAATACGATTAGGCTGAGGGCAAATCCACTTAATAAAAATACAAACAATGGGGCAACCTCAGTAAAACCGAATGATGTAAATGAAACTCCTTTTTCATTGCGAATAGTGCGAAGACTTTCCTTCCTTGCTCGAGATATTATTCCATTCTCTCGATACTTCTGAATGCTGAAAAAAAACAATGTTTAAATACTAAGACAATGATTTTTACTTGAAAATACTTACTGATGATTTAATAATTGAAGAAGTGGATCTCCTTTGTTCAAAGCTATAGCTTTTTTTCTAGAATGACCTAGTGGAATAGCTAAGATTTTACAATGGAAATGAATAGTTCTGGATTTCCGTAATATGCTAGACGAATAAAAAGCTACTCTGTCATTGCATATCTGAAATTATAAAAAAAATTTTGAATGATTTCTGTGCCAATAAATAATCGATTTTTATTGATTAACTCTTAATAGCTTTCAAAAATTGTTAAAATTGCTGTAATTTGGTAAGCTAGACTTACACTTACATATGGACACACACATACACGTGAGCGCGCCCACACACACATATATATTAATCACTTCCATAGAATTTATATCCATTCCGAAAATTTTTTTACTCAAGAATCGCAAATAAGTATCCTTCGACAAACAGTTTTACCACCATTTCAAGTAAAGTTACAAAATTGTATACGAATAAATGTTAGAAACAAGTTTTATATATTATAGTAAAAGATATTTCATTGTTTAATGTTTTTAAAAACAACCAACACACAAACTTAATATTTTACAGCACCTGCTTTAAAGCATCCTCTTGGGTTGTAGGTAGACTATTTTCATCCTTCAAAAATAATCTTAGTTCGTCGTTTATATTGTCCACTGAGCTCTAATAAAACGTCATACGATAAGGTTTTTTAATATAATGAAAAAAATACTTTTGGTTGAAACTTGATTAAATTACCGAAAAGTACTTTAAATCATCAGAGTTTTTTAAAATAATCAGTTGATATGTTTTGTCCTCTAGAAATTCACGCGCATTTCTAAATGGAATGTGTGGTATTGAAACTGTAGCAAAGCTTGTAAAACAGCCTGCGTACATGGAAATAATAATGAATGCTGTCAGATATAGCGACAGCCTTGCCATTTTTGAAGATACGGAATTGAATTGTACATCTGTAAATTAAAAAAAATATAAGTATAGTTGAGCAATCGTGTAAAAATTTTACGAATCCTTAATTATATTCAATAATATATGATGAATAAAAAGATTGAAGTTGTATATTTTGAAAACTTCGATAATTATAATCAATGGTTTTCCAATTTATCAAATGTAAGTTATAAATTAAATTAAATTGTAGTTTAATCGAGGTTTATAGGGGACTTTAAAAGTAAAGTCGAATTTTATTTTTTAAAATTCACTTGTCTAGTAGTACCATGTATTGATACAAAAAGTAGTGTAATATTCATTGTTATTGTTTCCGATTACTTTTTGCCTCTTTCGCAAAATTGCTAGCTTCTCTTTTAAGTAAAATAAGCATCATAGTAGTTTTTATCTTTTACAACTTTTTTGGCAATTTTGCGAAACGATAATAATAACGGCTCTATGACAAAAACTACTATTTCTTACTATTCGCTGTGAAAGTGAAGATAGCCAGCGCTTTAGTCGTCAAGTTTTTGCAACGCTGGCTGGATAGTGGACGACTTCTGTGATGCTAAATCCGCTATCAAATGTCAAACTAACCTTTTTGTGTTTTTTGGATTGTCAGATACATAAAAATTGACGTCATGTTTTATTTTAGTAGTAGCATCGAGGTTATTCTGCTCAACTTTGTTATAGGCGTATTTGTTATACACCCACTAAAATCACTTTACATATTATTTGAAGTCAAGAATATGGATAACATCATCTTTTAAAAACACTTACTCAACCATACAGAAATTATATTAATTGTAATAAATATTTTTTCTAGGTTTGGCATCGCCAAGGTCATCCACTATCCAGCCAGCGTTTCTAAACGTTCCCGTCAAGCGCGCTGGCTGTCTTCACTCTCACAGCGATGTGTTTCACTTCGTGCCCTTAAATCACCTGGAGTCCCCTCTGCTCTGAAGTGTAAAATGTTAAGCAGGCAAAAAATACCCACAGACATAATCTATCACTTTTCGCCCTCAAAAAGAAAAACGTCGTTCAAATTTTGGGCTCAAACATACAACAATCCTGCCCTTCACGCAAGAGATTTTTTAGATTACACTCATTGTACGAACACAATTAATTTTCGAACCAGTTAGAGCACGTTAAATTTAAAAGCAAATAGCAATTATGTATACGTCTATAATTATAAGTGTCAAAAAATTTATGGTTGTACTTGGCCAGCCAACCCGAAGATGATGTGAGAAATTCCTCATCCCTTTTCAATGAAAACCGCAATATTCTGTTAACATCAGTAAAATCTAATCTAACTTATGTGTATTATTATAATGTATTCATAAATAAAATTTACTTGTCATTATTCGGTAATCATGAATTAACTTATTATCTCTACCTCGGGGCGTTTTTAGTGATATTTGGACCTTTACATTTCCCTGGTAAGAAAATAGCTTATGCCACACCATTACCATCCAACCTGATAACCCTACAGACCCTCAAACCCAACTTTGCAGGTCCCGCTGGCCGCTGAATAGCCCCTAACATGATGGCGATTGTACAACGAAAACTTATATTTCTTTTTATGTATAAGTTTGTTTTTTAAAAAAAATCTTGGTTCGTATTTTGCAAAAATATGAATTGAAATCTAGAGGAACTAATTTTCAAGAATGTAAATTGAAATCTAGAGGAAGTATTTTTCGACTCAACGTTCTAAGGTTTCTTTTATTTCTCCAAAATTATGTCCATTGTGTACGTTATAGGTCACCAAGTACGACTTACATGCTCAATTGGCGCAGGTGTTTTTTATGTTTAGGTACAAGTTGCAAAAATTGTTTTTATTACCTAGGGCGCCAATCGCAGTGTTGGTTTTGTATCTGATGTTGCCTGTCACCAAGAAAAGCACCGGGCCCGAGGGACTTTAATATTTAGGTTACTTAAATATAAAACCTAATTATAAAATATATTATTAATTTGGATTTTAATTTTGTAATTTTTTAAAATTTACAGATTTTTGGTCGGGGCGGGATGGTAAAAATTATTATTACTTAATATTTTAGACAAATGGTCAACTCATTTAAAAAAATATAATATTTTAACTTAGAAATTTGTTTTTGCATGTCATGAACGTACTTTCAAAATTTGTATCAAAAACATTTTTTTTTTGAGGCACACCTTCAATGTATGGTTTATTTTATTGATAATGTCACAAACAATGTGGGATTATACAATAAATTGATACAACTTTTTTGTGTATATAACAGGAAATTGTGTCACATTGACTTAAGCTTGTTTTGAAAATTTTTACCTCATAGCAGATTATCTTGCGAGCATAAAAATTTTTATGAAAAAGCGATGGATGTTAAAAAATTTTAAATGTCTTTCGTGTACTTGCGTATATCAATTTTTGAGTCATACGTGTTCAACGCTGTCGACACAAACAACATAGAGTACAATAAAATCAGTATTCTTGAGGTAATTTGTAATATTCAATTATTTTTTATAATCCAGACCCAATTTCTTTGTTTTGATTTCATACATTCAATTTTTAAGTTTACATAACAGTGAAAAGAGAGCAAAATGAATTAGCTACTCAAACAACTAATCTCAGTTATTCTAGTTTTATTTTAACAGTACATTTTATACGCTTAACCGTAACTTATTCAAGCTCAAAAATGTTGTTATTATATACAAAAAGCATGAAATCTGTAATCTATAGTCAATAGTAGCATCTATATTATATGCATAATAGTACGTAAACCACAAAAAAGGGTGTTACTCTGACTCAAATCCATGATCAAATTTTTTTTCTTTGTAGCCCATGACATTACAAGTAAAATGGGCCCAGTTTCAATAGTATGCCTCAAAAAAATTTTTTTATTTAAATGGGGGATCGAATTAGAACACTTTTTGTGGATTTTCTTAGGTATACGTTGAAAAACTACTTAAAGAAAAAAAAAGGCTAGAGAGCTATAAGAATATATTATTATCAAAGAGAAAGGCATCACATGATGCACAATGATGCCACAGTGAAAAAAATTAAATGCATGAAAATATATTAGTGATCTAATACATGAAAATAAAAATTAAAAGAGTCGATAGTGAGTCCTCCGTCACTTACTTCACGTTCGTATTATTTCGTAAATGATTATTACTTTAAAAAATGTATTAAAATTTATAGGATTAACGTCCTATGAACTAGTCCATAATTTTGTTTCAAGAAACATAAGAGAAATAACTAATAAAAATAGTACCGCTCGAAATGTACAACCCTTTGATAATTTTATTTAATGGATGTAAATAATCAAAAAAACCTTGAACGAAGTAGTATAAAATAACGTAATATTAACCTCGTGTTTGTATTTTTATAAGAAATCTTCCTTAATAGTTTACCTGTAAACTCCTGATGCACAAAGATTCGCCATACATTTAAAAAACCGTCTGACAATTTATGAACGAATCCTCTTCTATCTTTATGTAATACTAAAATCACACCAAATAATACTGAAGAAACAGGTACGAGTATAATCAAGAAAATCCAAATGCGTTTGCTAAAAACCTGTTTAATAAACAAGATAAAACGTTACATGAAATTAAAGTCATAAATATTCTTCAGTTGAAATATTTTACCTCAAAAAAAGCTTTCCATGGAATCTCCATAGTACCTGGTAATTTATAGTATAATGTATCTTGAAAATCCATAACTTCAATCGTTATGTCATATTTATCTAAATTTTTTTCACTCAAATACTCGCCAGAGAAAATAATACTCTCATTTAATAATTTTGTAGAATCAATTGATGTATTATTGACACTTTCATTTGATTCTTTCTTGACATGGGAATCATTTTTATACTTATAGGCCAATCCTGTTCTTAATGCAAAATCTTTAACTACTGATGAATAAAACGAAAAAGACTACGAAAATTGTAGAAAAAAATTTTAGTTTTTTAATTGCAATAATTGTGGTATTTTAAAATAAACCAAATTTTTTACTCAACAAATTCGTTACCTCAGCGATAATTGTAGCCGACGCCCCACTTAAATTCTTTCGCCTCTGAACAAAAGCTTGTTTGTCTATTACGGTCAATCCATCCTTCTTGCTCCACTCGAATAATTTATTAACTTGTAATTCATTTTGGGGCCCGACAGCGAACCATTCATGAATGTTTTTATTGTTTCCGCATTTTATTAAGACTTCACTTTCCATATTCAAGTGAAGGTAATTCTTTTTAGGATATCGGCAAGTGCTATCAATTTGTTCAGTAACGGCAGGCCGGAATAACAATAACCATACGTGAGGCGAAAGATTATGATGCCTCGAGAAACGCGTAAATTTTTCGAAATCATTGTCAGTATTTAAAAACGCCACGAAAAGGGTTTTTGAGTAATTTCTTAGTTTCGGATACTTTTCTGGAAGATCCGATATAGTCGAAGCTACGGAGTATACCATTTTACGCGAAAATTCTTTAACCATGTTAATCACCGAATGTATATCTGTGAATTTAAAGAAAAATTGCTGATATTTACTATTAATAATTATTATAATCGCTTTACTTTTACTCACCTTCGTTGTTCCTATAAATAATTCCTATGCTGGTGGTCGCATAGAACTTTTGTACATCCAAAATTACAGGAACTTGACTTTCCATGTTTTTCGCTGAATCACATGGCATGAATAAAACAACGGCGAATATTACAACGAGGCTAGTTAGCTTCATCATTTTTAACTGAAAATAGATTGAGAAAATATACACGTTTACTCACAGAATTAAATAAAATCATTGTATAAACGTACTCTGTACGAGTTAGTGAACGCAAGACTATTTTACGTGAGTACAACTACTAACGCATAGTGAAACAAATATTTTATTTAATTTAATTTACAATATTTATACAGCAGTACAATTTTTTTTTCTTGTTCCTCTGCCGAAAGTAAGACTTTGTTTCTTGATTTCGGGGAGCAAAGTGCCACATTCCCCCCAGGTAAAAAATCGCATGCACTACTCATAGGAAAAGTATTGTGCCATCCTCTGCGTGGTTCCCACCCTCACCTACGGCTCGGGAGGCAATTTCCTCGCAGAGCATGCTAAAATACTGTTTCTAATAAGCAGTAAATACGATTTTGACCTGAGAGGCAAAAACCTTATGTTGCACTTTTCTCCCTCAAATCAGGGAAAAACGTCGTATTTTTAGAGGAGGAAGAGAAAAAATCGTATACGGGTCTCGGGAACAAAGTACGGGTCATCAAATCATCTCCCGGGTGTTTGCCTCGCCTTCGGTTCAGGAGGCAATTACACACCCGGGAAGGAATGCCATTTTTTGCTCCCTTGGTGCGTAATATAGTATTTATAGTCTAAAATTAATCAAGTATGAAATTTGTGAAAGTCGCATTTCTATATTCTTATTTTTAACTTTTGTAACGCTATCATATTTTCATTATAGTTAACATTCTTTTAGTAATCCTAAATAAATTACAAAATTTACTTTATATTTTGTAAAATAGTAGATAATGTGCTTAGAAATTGAGCATTAACAAATCTCAAATTATTATTTTTTCAATCTCAATAGAAATAAAATATTTTCCGGAAGTATGTATACTTTAATCAAGAAATCTTGAATATGCTTTTGTTGTATAATTGTGTGGCACATAATTTTTTATACAATTTTATACATATCTACACTCTTACTTTAAAACCAAATTATAGGATTTTTAACCCTTTTTACCATTTTTTTGACATAATTTGTTACGAAAGTTACTTAACAAAACTATAAAAAATATTTGAAAAGCTTGACTTTCTTTATTTTTGATTTTTGATTAAGTAAGGTATACGTAAATATATGCATCTAAATTCGTCCAAATTCTAATTTTACAAATTTCATCGAATTTCTCAACTTCTTGGCTTTTTCAAGTACTATTTTTTTAAGCTTACCACTTCTTGACATCGTAAAAATACGTATAACTTACTATTTTTAAATCTTTAATGTTATTCTGCTTGTTATTGTACTCTAATAAGTAACGGATAATTAGTTACGGAAAAAATGAGGTGCACGAAACAAACTTAAATGTTTCAAAAGCATTCAAGGCTAAGACATTATTCAAATGTTAGTAACGTCAGATTTTTAGATTTTTTAAACAGTTGACATCTATATACAATTTTTTAAAGTTTTTAGTAAAACATTATATTGTTAATCTTTATTAGATGGGGAAGCTGTGATGAAATAAGTAGAAAAATAAAAATAAACTTTTTTGTAATTCATTATTTAGGATGCAAAACAATGTTAAAGTGCCTTCCGAGGTCTCCGTAACTATTGGTAACATTTTATTAGTTTTACATAAAATTTCTAAATAAAAAAAAAAGCTTAATTATGCTTGTTGAGTTAAGTTAACGCTGTTTTTAAAAAAAACAAAGAAATTATGTTGAAGTAATGTTTACTGTAAATTTCTACGTTAATGTGTACGAAACGCCCTCTATTATCCTCTCACATAGAAAACTTTAAGCTTTTCTTGAAACTCACTGCATTTTATAAATAAGAATTTATGTCAAATGTTTTTTTTCTTTCACACACGCTTACGAGAAAGAAATAGAAAATTGTATTTTTCATAGGGGCCACGTGTTATAATAACAATAAGCAAAGAAGTAATAATAATAGAAAAAATTATTTTCTTTAAGACATAACTTCGACAAAAGCTTTCAGTTATATAGCGTGCATTGCTCAGCTTAATATGTATCAAAAAAGTGCATCATTCAAGAGAAAACAAAAAGACTTTAATAAGAGCGAAATAAATCTATTTCTGCCAGAGAGAGAATTTAATCACGTACTTACTTGTTAACTTGATTCTCGTGACGCAAACAATGACTTTCGAAATCTCCTCAGATAAAGCTGGGTACGGCTGGAATTGGACGATCTTTTGATGCTGGGAGTTTGGGTTCTCGAGATTCACAGGACACTTTTCACGGATAAATATCGATTTGAGCACTAAATTCCTTTGACAAACTGTATAGGAAACGTAGAACACAGTAATCACTTGGGGTTGAGGTGTTGTCTAGCTGACGCACTGCGAGACAGTGACGTGGTAGGGCTATGCCTTGAAGGGCTTGGAATCCCCTTTCCCACCACCAAAATTTTCTGGCTATGGAGTGGGAAAAAAGTCACGCCCATCGACACAGTCAACCCCTTTCCAACTTCTCCTCATTTTATTTGTATTTCCGAAAACAAACAAAACGAAAGCCAATCGTCGTAGGACAAGTTGCAAAGAAACCAATACATGACAAAATTTCAAAGCAATGCACCATATAGGCTTAAAGCTACTTTCTATTGGAGATACACTTTATATAACAAGCAACTTTTCAGCAATGTATATTATCATTTTTTTAAATACTAAACTATTTAAATGTTTGGGTAACACAAAAAATTAAGTAGCAACTTAAGTTATATATCGAATAACTTACTCGTTTATTTACAACAGTTAATTGGTTGTATGTTAATTTAATCATGTTTCTGAAGTTCACTAAACAATTTAAATTATATATTTTAGGAATTATTCTGACCAATTTATGTGTAACTAGTACTCGATATTGAACTGTTACTTGGTATTTTGTGAATTCAAAAATTCACAAAACTTTGTTTATAGTATGATTTCCATGTGTTTAATGCTAGATAAAAATTTGGTGTACATTTATTACGTCGTGTACTTATATCTTCGTTTGTTTGTTTAATTTTCTATAATACGAATTATGGGTTTATTTATTTTTAAAATTTTTAATTTTCATAATGTTGTAGAATAAGTAAAAACCGTCTGTTAATCTGATTAATGAATGAAAAAATATTCTTTGTCATTAAATTTGGGCATGATTAAACTTTATGATGGTTATTGAAGCTTTCGTTAGTTAAAAGGTCAGGTAATTTGTACTCCGCGAAAAAACAGCTTTAGGAATTACAATTTTTCTCGTCTATGTTTGTTCTATTTATCAGAAGTTTGTTCAGCAATGACTTATGATTCTATAAACTATTCTCTCTAAATTTAAATGAGCATTGGTATCATTAAATATTTAAATAAAGTTAAATTATCTCCGTCATATAGACACTAAGTGAAATATTACACACTGAAAAAAAAAATTATTAAAATATGAGAGATTTTTATTAATCTACATTAAAAATTATAATTATTCTGAACTGCTACTTACAAATCAGTTTTTTTTCGTTATAGAGTTAGTGAAGTTCCGGCCTCGTTACAATTGAAAAAGCCGTCATTTTTTTAAGAAAGAAAGTGTTCCGAGTCTGATAGGTAATTACAGTTTTTTTATGGTTATGGTTAAGAAATGGTCTTTCTTTGCAATAATTGAAAAGATCATTCATGATTGACCGTATAAACATTTTTTCTGGAATAAAAACCTCAAATTTATACTGGTTTATTTAGGCAAATAGTTTTCATTTAATTTCTCAATTTGACCCCGACTGCCTTTAAACCTTTTTTTTTTTTGTATGGCTGGAAGATACAAACAGATTAGTTTTAAAATGAGGGTTGAGTTCAAATTACATTAACAATTGACGTGGTATTCTCCGTTACTCCATAATACGGTCTACTAAAACACACCACGTGCGATTTCACGTATTTGGTAGCTAAAGTTGTTGTCAAAAAATCGCATGTAATATAAAAATCAATCCTATATTACCTATCTGCATTGACTTAAACATTTAGAAATTTTTTGTAAGCTCCTACCTGTATAATAAAAAAAGTGCCATTACTAAATCTTCCATAGATATAGTACTTGATACAATATTGGGGCTCTATACTATATACACAGATATGTATAAAGTTCTTCTCCCAACGCACCCATCCTATTCTGCGGTTAAGGACATATATAATTAAAACAGCCCACACACTATCAGAAACATTTTTCTGAGCTTTTCCCTTCCGATGTCTGAGTTTCCTATAGCTCTATCTAGCATACATCAAAGAAGCGACACTATATAGAGTTGAGCCCAAGAAGTGTGATAGTACCAATGCGTACTATGTGCATGTCAATTGAATTTTACTACTGTACTACGCAGCTCTACTTATAATTTATTTATATCAGTTTGTATATGTCCTGCCCGTGTTTTTGTTTTACGTTTATTTTTCCTACCATCTGTTTTTTGGATCAAGCGCTAACCCTTTTGTAAGTAAATCATGTCATTGATTGAACGCTTTTTTTTGAGCGTTTGAATAAAATTACAAGCCATTTATTTGTTGGTGTCGAGGATTTTTTATGTTTGGAGCCTACCACATAGTGTTTGTGAGACTACCACATTTTGTGAGCACGTGGCTACTTCTCTGGCAAGGAAAAGCCACAAAAATCGGAAGAAGATATTGACAGCTATCTAAAAATAAGCAATAAAACACCAAATTATTTTGTGCAGCATGTATTAAATAAAATTGAAGGAAATATTCTATTTTACTTTTTTGAAATTGAATTAATTTGTATGCATCACTACTGTAGTTATATTTTTTGTTAAACTACATCCTAATTACTAAACAACAATTTTTGTTATGACATTTTTGTTTTTCATGGTACTAGATTTTTTACTTTTTTCCCCTTATTTAAGATAGAAACAATGATAATGAGATCCAGACGTGAGTTTTTAGGTCTGGAAGATGTGAGATTTAAATAACTTTAGAATAATAAGTTATGCAAGTGCAAGTGATTCAAAAGAATCCTTGTTATTTAATGTGGAAAACTTTAACAAAACGTTATATCGATTTGAGATTAAACAAATATCTCACTTTATAAGCGTATTCAAAAAAATAAAAAAGTCGTAGTAATTTTTCGTTTTCTACCTAAACTGTTTCATTGGCTTACTGCGTACAACGAGAAATATTCCATGAAATAAAACAATTTATATGCCAGAGATTTGAAATATTAATACCTTAGTATAAAATAAATAATATATTGAGCCATTTTTAATATCAGGACTACCACCACCACATGAGGTTAATCAACCGTTGGAGCAAATTGTTCCAACCAATCACAACCCTAGGCAGGACCACGTATCTACTCGTAGCAAATACGAGCTACTTTCACTTCTACCCTTTAAATATCACGGCCAATCTACTCAAACTAAAGAGCTTTTTCCTCCCACCATACCAGCGTTAACGCGAGCTTGACCGAGTACCTTTTTTCCCCTGCGACCGGAACTTTTGGATATTTTGTCTTCTTCTGTCATTATTTTCATGAGTATTCAAGCTATGTCGTGATTTTCTGCCTTTTGTTTGTAAATAAGTTGACGAAGAACAGATATTTTCGAATATGGTTTATAAAAAATAATCCCTTCTTTATCCCAGCGCCACAAATCACAGGCCAACAAACACACCTATGTATGCAATCTATTTTTCTTGTTTTGTTTGCACCTCTCATCTTTTTTCTCTTATTTTTTTATTAATTTTTTTTAATTGTTTAATTTACTGAAAAATTGTATTATTGTGAATAAACAGATCATTTAACTTGATTAAATAACGCTTGTTATCTTATTTCTTATAAACAAATTTATGAAGTTTAAATTACTATAACAAGAAAAATCATTCGATCTCTCGACCTGCTGAGTGACATAAATCACCTGTCCCTCATACAACTGCCAAGGCCTCTGACGTTTAACGTGCGATAATATATATATTCATATGCACATACAAAAAGCTGCAGCCAAAATTGACGCCCCTCTAATATCGAGTATGAATGATTATGAAAAAATATTTGGCAAACTAGCAGAAAATATTTTTCTTCGCAGGGAGGCCCATTGACCTATGAAAGTTCTTTGTTCAAGTCTTTGTCTGGTTGTACTTATAAATGATTTAATCTTTTTCATGTTTTATTTTATAATTAAATTTAAAAAATATTTGCCGACTAGTCCTATGCTTTAATTATTTTAAAATGACTACCACCTATACGTATACCATAGTGTATATACTATACTAGTCCAGTAAAAATCGTTTGCGGGTAAAAGTGGGTGATTCCTCACCAGCTGCTCTCCCCTATAGGAGAACTATACTATTAGCGGGTACGCGGTAGCCAAGGGCTTTAATAAATCATGTGCTAAGAGAGTCCTTTTTTGACGCGCTGTTGGATGTATTATTCATGTGCTACCTACCGATCGTGTCAAGGGGGTCGAAGAGCTACGAGACTAAATTAATAATAAGAGTGTAGTTGTGTCCTTGATCACTACATACCTGGTTAGGTATATAGTCCGATAACTCTTTGGCTTGACTTTTATAAAGTAGTCGATTGTCCTTTCCGTGATTCTTACGGATGAGTGTATTGATTTTTTCAATTTAGCCGATCGCTTCGGATAAAAGTCTCTTGCAAGAATCCAAAACGTCTTTTATTAGAAAAATATACTGTATCGGGTAAAACTCGAAACTCCTGAGACTCTTGCAAGACTGGCACAGTCACGTTAACGAAATTTAATTCATTTAAGTTTTATTTGTTTTTTTTTGTTCGTTTTTATAATGGATTTAACAACATTTAGATGGGTGTACGATACTCGAGAATATAAATTTATATAAAATCCGCCTATGTCTGACTAAACTCGGACTCGTACTACTTGAAATTGGATGACTCGCAGTTTCCTGATTGCAGACAAATGACGAGCTTACTTCATACCTCATGCCTAGGAAAAATTTTCGAAAATTTTTTTACGTTTGCTCGATGATCGTGGCAGGCTTAGGCGTTCCCAGCTAAAAATGCAAGCGGATTCTCAGGTGTCTCGAGGACGACCAGGTATACCCTCCGCCAGCACAGTCTCGCTAAACACTTGGTGTGTCGATGCTTACTGGAAGCTTCTCTGCAGTGTTGCCTTTGAGGTTGTACTTTGTTAGTGATTAAGCACGAGCCTTTTGAGTCAAATTGATCGAGACACTATTTGAATACGTGGCAATATCAATTTGAGAGGTAACAAGTATTATTTATCGAAACTCGTTAGTATTGATGTATATTGTATTCATCTCCTAGGGTTTAAATTTTGGTTAAAGTTTATCTGATTTAGTTGTCTACTATTTGAAATACAAATTTTCCTTTCGTACCTTAAGTACTACAATATTACAAACAACGTCAGATCAGATTCCCTAACGCAAGGGTATATCTGCAATCGTTTACAAATCGCTTTTTTTTCATAAATTATCTTATTAAATATATGTTCTTCGTCAAATTATTTACAAACGAAAATCACAAAATCAATACATAACTTGAATACTCATGGAAATAGTAACAGAGGAAAGACAAAATACACAAAAGTTGCGGTCGCAGGGGAAAAAAGACACTTGGTCGCGAGTTTGAGAAGATTGGCTGTGATATTCAAAGGGTAGGAGTGAAAGTAGCTCGGATTTGCTGTAAGAAGATACGGGGCCCTCCGTAGAATTGCAATTGGTTGAAACAATGGGCTTTAGCATTCGATTAACCAGGTGTGGTGGTGGTAGTCATGATGTTGGGAATGGTTTAATATATTATTTATTTCATTCCAAGGTATTAATTTTATAAATCCCTGTCAGCTGCGTTGGTTTATTTTTTGGAATATTTTTCGTTCTACGCCGAGAACTAATAAAGAACATAAGGTAGAAAAAAAAAATACCAGGATTTACTTTGATTTTAGGGAGATACTTAAAAAAGTAAAAAATCGCTTGTTGCAGAATCGGTAGGATGCCTAATTGAAATTTTTTATAATTAATATTAAGGACCTACTTGAATCACTTGAACTTGCGTAACTTATTATTCTAAAATTATTTAAATCTTATATCTTCTAGACCAAGAAATTCATGTTTGGATCGTAGAATTATTGTTTCTATCTTAAGAAAAGAAAAAAAAAAGTAAAAAATCTTATACCATGAAAAACAAAAGTATTGTAAAAAAAATTGTTGTTTAGTAATTAGGATGTAGTTTAGTTGAAAATAGAACTACAGTAGTGATGAATGCATAAAAATTATTTTTAATTTAAAAAAAAAAATTTTTCCTTCCACTTTATTTGGTATAAGCTGCACAAAATGATTAGGTATTTTATTGCTTATTTTGAGCTTGTGGTCACTATCATACGTTGATTTTTTTGGTTTTTTCTTACTAGAGAAACGGCCACGGTAAAATTAAGTCGCAACACTGTCTCTAAAAATAAAAAAGAACACACACCAACAAACAGCTGATTTGTACAAACACCCAAAAGAGAGTGTTCGATCAATAACATGATGTACTTACAAATCTGTCAGTGCTTGATTCAATAAACATATCATAGGAAAAGTAAATGTGGAACAAAAGCAGGTGCAGGACCTACACGAATAATTGTAAATATATTATGAGCAGAGCTGCGTAGTAGAAGGTGGTAAAACTGAATTGTCATGACATTGAATGTATCAGTCCTGACACGCGATATTTGAGGGAAAAAACTATTCTTCTTCAGCTCAACTCTATATGTAGTGTCGCTACTTTGTTTTATGCTGGAAAGTAAAGATAAAATATTAGAAATTTTTGACTTTGGTAGGGTAAAAGTTCGAGGAAGCGTTTTTAAGAGAGTAGGGGCTGTTGTAATTGTATATGTCCTTATCCGCAGGAAAAAAGGGTAGATACGTTAAGCAGAGGCCATGTACACATATATGTAAGTAGGACAGAGTGCTATTGTTGTACTTGGTACTGTAGTTACGGACAAATGAGCGATAGCACTTTATCTTGAGTTTAAAGGTAAAAGCTTAACCAAAATTCTGCAATGTTAAGGTACAAGCAAAAAGGTACGTATAATATTCAAATTGACTAACGTATGTGCTTCTAGGCTAGAATCTCTAATAAAAAATATCTTTAAGCATATGATGCATTGATTTAAAATTTTATCATGTATTGGTTTCTTTGCAACTCGACCTACGTGGATTGGCTTTCGTTTTGTTTGTTTTCGGAAATACAAATAAAAAGAGGGGAAGTTGGGAAGGGGTTGACTGTATGTCGATGGGCGTGACTTTTTTCCCACTTCACGGCCAGGAAGTTTTGGTATAGTGGGAAAAGGAATCCCAAACCCTTTTAAGCCGTGTCGTAGCCAGGATGACCAGATCTGATAACTAACAGCCGAATTGGCGATTTTTGACCAACTATGGCGTAAAATTTTTGTATATTTTGCACTTAGATATTTTTTGGTGACTTCACCTAAAGCTCCCCTGTATAAACTCAGCGTCCATCAAATACATGTACTTTTTATTGAATAAAATATTGAAGGCCAATTGCTCACTTGATAATTACGATTGAACATTCCTGAAGTTCGTTTTTAGCTGTAGCTGTAGGATAGACAAATCCTGTGGTTCTGAAACTTGGCTCAAAAAACCGAGAAAGTAAAATCAGTGCTGCATGTGCCTAGTACCTCAGGGTGGTTCTCAAATAAATGTAATATTTTATTTATGTCTCTATAAATTTTTATTTTGTAGTTGGTTTATTGACGATTTTTTTTATTTTTTTTATTTCTTATTTCAAAATGAATCTCTTATATATCTAAAATTTGTTCTGCACTTTTTTATTGTATCTTGTTACTTAATGCAGGGATAAAAAAATTTTTTCGAAGAAGAAGTGAAAAATATTATATGCATTAGTTATTTATGCTAATGAAAATTGTGTGGCAAGTTGTTATAAAAAAAAAAGCTTAATTTTTCGCAAAACATAGATCAAGCCACTGTATGTATTGAATATTAAAAAGATTTAAAGATAACAAAAAAAATAGTAAACAGTTAATTTTTTTTTTTTTAGGCTTTTTACACTTGCACGTCTATAGTAGCTAACATTTTTATTTTTCAATACTTAACGTATATAATGTTAAAAACAGTTGTTACGCTGTATTTTTAAAAATAATACAGACACAAAAGGTAGTACAATTTACCTCATACACCGTATCACATGCTTTATACGTATATTTTTGCTTGACTTTTATGCTATTCATCTTGCAAAAAGTGCACTTTCCTTAAAATAAAATTTTTTTAACTCATTTCCGACCAATTGTATTTTTTTCATTTTTATTGATATAAAAATGTCATACATTTTTTTTAATAAAACAACTTTTTTTTTTTACAATACAAAATAAATATTTTTCAAACAAAAAAAGGAGGGGCTTATTCAACGAGAATAAAGTTTATTGCAAAGTTTTTTGATAATTATATTTTAATACTATATAATGTTTATAACTTGCATCATATTGCTGATGATGTCAAAAATATGAAGTGTTCGTTGAATGAAATTTGAGCTTTTGATTTTGAAAGCACTCTAGGCGTAACAAAAGAGCAGATTGCTAGTGGATACAAGCCTCTCGTTTAGCTATGCAAAAAAATCGAAGAGAAACGCTTAATAAACAATAAAAAAAAAAAGAAAAACAATTAAATTTAACAATTATAAAATCCAGTAAAAACCAGAAACAAATTTATTTGGAAAAAGTGAATTACATGGAATTTGACATTTGGATTCAAGAACCAATCAATGTTGTGTTGACAAAAGACTCTGTAAAGTGATAAAAATTAAACAAATGGCTATGAATCCAACTAGTGCTCTTGGCGATTCTAAAGTTACTTTAGAGCAGTTACTTATTCTTGGACCTGGCTTTACGTACCCGAGCGATTCAACACTTATAAATATGTAGAAAGTCAAAAAAGATTTTGAAAAGAAAGTGGAAAATTTTAACATGAATAATATACAATCGAAACTAATTTTATTTAAAATTTTTGAACTTTTGGAAGATGATAGTACATTGTTCATTGTTCCACTGCTACATTAATGTAAAAAATATGTATAGGCTGTGCATAGGAAAGTGTATTTTACAATGACGAAAGCGTATGATTATAACATTGACAGTGCTTACTGTTTGTGCTTCATTACATGTGCATGAGGAAGCAATTGGCAAACGAAGTGAATTGATTGTTATTATTTGCATCAACAGTGAAAGGTGTTAGTAACTACGTGAGACAACTGTTAATATGAACAATTATTGTGTTAGTGTCATTGTATATACGTTATTCGAAATTCTTGATGGTTATAATAAAGTAAACACTGCAGTTTGTTCTGCTGACTACTTTTAATCTTCATCAGTATCAAATTTGTACTCTGTAAAGGTAAAGAACAAAATTTTTTTTCTTATGACTATGATGACCTTTTGTACGTGATGAGTTTCATTACAGATAAACAGTAAATTTGTCATAGTAAAAATTGATAGCAGCGCAAAAGAATTTTCTGAGCCTTTCATTGTACATGTCACTTTTATTGGTGTTGATAACGTAACAGGCCAAAGATACAACATTTTATATGCCTCTTCCATAGACAGACGATGATATTCAAGTCATATCCAACTTTGTAAGCAGTAGTGCAATTCCACCGCCTACTTTGTCTTACTTATAAAATTTTCAAAATGTATATATATATTTTAGATACGTACGAAGAAGCATTGATACATCTGAGCTCTATGACATTCATACCCAAGAAACCTCGATCTTTGTTTACTATATCTAAAACAACGTGCTCAGAAGCAGGGAAAAGTATATCTTTAAAATCAAATGCTTCATCGTCAAAAGTCATTGACAAAACTTCGACGGATAACATGTACATCTTATTTTGTGTTCAAAGCCTTTCAGAGGCAATAAAGACTGGTACTGCAAGTCTTGCTGAAAATGTTGAGGAACAATCAAAAGGTTTTAATGTATAATTATCAACGTATGTATAAATATTCTTTACACACATTCATGTAGTAACCATTGCGTACGTAATTATTTTTCACAAATCCACTATGAAAATATATACGATAGATATCTTTATTATCAAACCTATATTTATCCTGTAAATTCATAAATAAAGTTCGTATAGACATAATTTTATCATCATAAGTTTGTTTAGCCTTAATTAACAAGTCTATAAAACTATTCCTTCTAAAATTCAAATGAGCATTATTACCATAAAATATTTAAATAAAATTTAAGTATCCTTGTCAAAAATAAACTAAAATAAATATAACAAATTAAAAAAAATTTTTTAAATTAAAATATGAGAGTTCTTTTATTAATCTTTTTTAAAAACTACAATTATTATGAGCTGCTAAACTGACCCGTTTTTTCTGTCGTTGAGTCAGAAATTCCAGCCAACTTACGACTGAAAAGGCCGTCCTTTTTGTAAGAAGGAAAGTGCGCTGAGTCTGAAAGACAATTATAGTTTTTTTATAGTTATGGTTCAAAATGGTATTTTTTTGCAATCATTATAAAAATCATTTATGATTTACCATAGAAACAATTTTTCTGGAATAAAACACTGAAATTTGTACTGGTTCATTTAGGCAAATAGTTTTCATTTAATTTCTCAATTTGACTCCAACTGCCCTTAAACCTTTTTTTTGTTGTATGGCTGGAAGATACAAACAGATTATTTTTAAAATGAGGGTTGAGTTCAAATTACATTAACAATTGACGTGGTATTCTCCGTTACTCCATAATACGGTCTACTAAAATACACCACGTGCAATTTCACGTATTTGCTAGCTAAAATTGCTGTCTAAAACTCGCATACAATATATGAATCAATTCGATATTAGCTATCTGCATTAACTTGAACATTTAAAATTTTTTGTAAGCTCCAACCTAAATAAAAAAAAAAATGTCATTACTAAATCTTCCGTAGACAGTACTTGATGCAATATTAGGGCTCTATACTAAATACACAGATATGTACAAAAACATCTCCCAACGCACCCATCCTCTTCTGCGGTTAAGGACATACATAATTAAAACGGCCCATACGCTTTTAGAAACGTTTTTCTGAGCTTTCTCCTTCCGACGTCTAAAATTTACCATAAGTAGCACTATCCGTCATAAATCAAAGAAGCGAGACTATATGGAGTTGAGCCCAAAAAGCGTGACAGTACCAATGCGTACAATGTCCATGACAATTCAGTTTCACCACCTGCTACTACGCAGCTCTACTTATAATTTATTTATATCTGTTTGTGAATCTCCTGCCCGTGTTTTTTTTTTACGTTTATTTTTTCTATGATCTTTTTTTAGTACAAGCACTGACCCATTTGTAAATAAATCATGTCATTGATCGAAAGCTTTCTTTTGGGTGATTGTATAAAATCTCAAGCCATTTATTTGTTGGTGTGTAGGATTTTTATGTTTCAAGCATATGTGGTAGTTTTAAGAACACGTAGCTACTTCTCTGGCAAGGAAAGACCAAAGAAATCGAAGTATGATATTGACCGCAATCTTAAAATAAGCAATAAAACATCTTATATTTTTGTGCAGCGCGTACTGACTTTACTGTAGTTGTATTTACAATTAAACTTTACCTTAATAATAAAATAACAGCTTTTGTTAAAACATTTGTGTGTTTCCATGGTACTAGAATTTTTTTTTCCCCTTTAGATAGAAACAATGATAATGCGATCCAGACGTGAGTTTTTAGGTGTGAAAGATGTGAAATATAAATAATTTTAGAATAACAAGTTATGCAAGTGCCAGTGATTGGAGTGGATCCTTGTTATTTATTGTGAAAAACTTTAACAAAACATCCTATCGATTTTAGATTAAACAATTTTCCTATTTTTTAAGCGCTTTCAAAAATAAAAATAAAATCGTCGTAATTTTTCGTGCTCTACCTAAAATTTCTCATTGGTTTACTGCGTACAACGAGAAATATTCCATAAAATAAACCAACGTAGGTGCCAGGGATTTAAAATATTAATACCTTAGCGTAACATAAATGATATATAAAGCCATCTCTAACATCAGGACTACCACCACCACATGAGGTTAATCTAACTTTAGAGCCCATTGTTTCAACCAATCAAAATTCTACAAAGGGCAACGTATTTACTTGTAGTAAGTACGAGCTTTTTTCACTCCTACCCTTTAAATATCACGGCCAATTTTCTTAAACACGTGACCAAGCGCCTTTTTTCCCCTGCAACCGCAAGTTTTGGATATTTTCTCCTCTTTTTTTATCATATTCATAACTGTTCAAGCTACGTATTGATTTTTTCTCACCGTTTGGAAATAGGGGTACTAAAAACAGATTTGTTTGTAGATAGTTTGTACAAAATTATTAATTAGTGAGCACAAGCAGACAAATGCGTCATCTATCACTGATCCGTGACTGTTTGCAAAACTGAGTTATACATACGTAAACATTCGAAGGGAACTTTCATCGTAAATAACAGATAATTACAGGCTCCAATCTTTAACTTAACTTACACCATAGGGGATAAAAATTTTTTTCGAATATTCAGAATTTCTATGTTTTTTTGAAGACTCTAAAGTCGTGTTAAATTTTGAAAGCCTTTTAGTTAAGATTAGCCCTCCTGCAATATGCCACAAAACAAGAAGACCAATATATTTTATAAATTAATTTCGCTAAGTTATGTTTACGCTTGAAATTTCGAACATTATTAGTTTTTCGGATTGTAATTATAATAAATTCTGGCATTGTATGGAATTCCATAGCATCTTCGTACGAAAGCCCTCTGATGTGATGTATATTGTGTTGCATTATTAGAATAGAAGAATAAATAAATTAAAAAAAATAATAAAAAATTGGCGGTATTTTTAAAGTATCAGATATATTTTTCTAGATAAACAGTGACAACGAAAAATTTCACTGGATTTGTAAGGCACCGCAAGTAGGAAATGTAGCTTGAGCAGGGATAAAGTTTTTTTTACTGTTACCATACGCATAAAACGAGCAGGGATTTTCATATAGATGGGAAGCAAGTAATTTCGGTTTATTAATATAGTCGAATGATTTTACGGACACCAAAGAGGTGGAATTAAGATCATAACGAGGATATTTTTAATAAGAAAGCGTAATACAGAAACGCAGGGCAACGAGATGTCCATCTTTGCTCGACCACTGATAAATCTAAGAGATATGCTGTACAGTAGAAGAACAGATGTTTTTGTAAGTTGAAATATTTATTTTAATTTTAAAAGCGTAAGACAAGTCCAAAGAGAAACATATAAATAAAAAATTTTTGTATTTTTTAGGATCCACAGCTTTTGAATGATAACAAAGTCATTAGCGATCTCTAAGGGACAATTTTAATCATCCATTCTTTATTGTGAAATATTGTACAGAACGACTATTATATGGATGAATAATTTGATGGATTGTTAAATAAGCATTATGCGCGTGTAATTAAATCATTGCCAATAGTAGATAGATTTTATTTGGGTCCCAATTGAGGCTAGTCAAACGTGGTGCTTTGCTTAATACCTAGTAGAAAAAAACACCGAGAAAAATAAAGAAAAATTTAATCTTTTAATAATTGTGTAATTTTTTTTTTTTAATTTGTACATTAATAATAATGTAACACAATAATGTGTCAATAATTTAAATTACCTGACGCATCACGGACAGTATCTAAGGGAAAGGACGGAACTTCCTAATTTACAAATCGTCATTATAATTAAAAAAATGCATGGTTTGGAAATTAATAAAATGTAAAATACATGTTTATTTTCTGTGTGGGTTTTATTTTTCAATATTAATCGAATAGTATGGATGCTAGGTAGGTTTCCGTAGTCTTTTCTAACAAAATGGTCCCATCCAAGTTTTTTAAAATTTATTTTATATTTTTCAAATACGATTTTTGATGATGACGATCTGTAAAATTCACGTGTGTTTAAAAATAAATGGTGATCTATTTGAATTTGCTTCTAACTCCTTCTACAAGATAATTTTTATTTTTAACTAACCAAGGAATAAAAAAACATTTTTTTACCAAAAAAAATTTCTTTTTTTTCCTTTATGGGTAGACCATGGGTAGAGTAGCAAGAAGCTTACTATTCAAAGCTTATGATTAGGAGAAAATTTATGTTTTTCTAAAGGGCAATAATAAAGAAATCTTTTGCGCCTTGCAGAATTGCAAAAATTTCTTCAACTATTAAGATAGTAATGGTTGAAAATTGCAAAATTCCAATTTTTCAAAAATTTGAAAATTTTTTACTAAAAAAGTATAACTATCAAAGAAAAATTGTAAGACATATTTTTTGCTTGAATCGTGCTTAAAAATACGAATGTTTTTTTTTAAATCAAAATTTCATGAGTTTTCAATTTGTTAACAAAATTTTTAATAACTATTGATTTGCAAATTTTACAGCAAGCCACCAACAAAAATCGTGTTAAGCAGGTCACAAACACATTTATTAAACTTGAGTAGGACTCTTTTATTAAAAATGGCCACAGGGAAACACGGACGCTCATAGTTAAAAATCCGAAAGTTACTTTCTGAAATACTTTCTTCCTTCTAGGGTCTATAAAAAGCTTTAAAACTTGTTATTTATTCAGTAAACGTATGAATATCAAATCAAGAAGTTACAATATTAAGTTTAAAAAACTTTGTGAATGTATGTAGGTTTTTATTTCATTTTCTTAACTATTATATAATTCAACAATAACTTTTAAAAATCTTTTTTTCAACACTTCAAATTACAATATCAAGTAAAGAATTTTTCTAATTAATTATGGAAAAATTTTCTGTTCCTTGTCAACATGGCGTTATTTAATAGTTGATAAATTCCTTTATTTATCAAAAATTAAGCATACAGAATAATAAACTGGCTAGTTACGTTTTTAGTTTTTTTAGGATCTTTACTCAATAGCTGATGACCAATGTATTAAAGATACAAATCTATTTAAGTTGCACGAGCTTTTTTGCATCAATTTTTTTTATACGATACAAAAACATAGTAGGGTATGTATAATTGATTCTGAGTGATAAAAAGTCATATCTCATAAGAAGTGATGCACATTTTTTTCGTATTTTTAAATAGTTTTATGACACTTACTGGGACATATTTAAGGTAGAAATAATTAATATGGTAGTATATTTATTTATTGACATTGTTTCTCTTAAAACATTTCATTCCTCCAATATTTGTAATACACGTTGCCTTAGTTGGTTACGCTAATATTATACGATTAGACTTATACTACTATTAGTTTTCAAAAATGACGATAGTAACTAACGAGGTAAATTTATAATTTTCACACGGTTGTTCAAACGATTTTTTTTAAAGCAAAAGTGGGTTACGTCTCATTCAACGAAATTGTAATGAAATCTTGTACTAACACAAAATTTATATACTGATGTTCGTATAATCCCTCAAAATTCCAATGTTTTCTTGAAATTTCAAGCCCTATCCTGGGGTAAAATATTTGTACCTGCGTGCACTTTTCCGCGGGAATCGTCTGACGTATACTCGTTGTACCCCTTCCATGCTCAGCAAAGGAAAAAAAACATGTGCACCTTGTTTGGTAGTTTGGCCACGATAAGGCGCTTGAATCAGTGGTAAAACCGAACTCGCCTCGTAGCACTTAGCAGTTGTAGCTCACTAGCTATTGCATAGAATTGCAGTCACGTCAGCAACCTTCTGAGTTATCGAGGCAGGTGGCGAAGATTGGATTTAAACGTGAGAACGAGAGGATAAGACCCTTGAGACCAACAGTCTCGTGCCACTTTTCTCTCAATCAAGAGGTTTTTATAGAGTATCTTCAACCACAATTCGCACTTATAATTTCTGACTAATCGAGAATTTCATGTTACACTAGAATTTGTATTAAAATGTCTGAAAAGGATTGGACTGAATCACCGTTTGAAGATCACCAAGTAACACCAATTGGTCCTTTAAACCAGCTTGGAATGTCGTTGGCGGGTCACCAAACTATGTCTCCTAGCAAAACGTCACAAGAGGCGAGGCAGTTGGAGATTAAATCAATATCTAAGGATGATCCTCGCCTCTTAAAGGACCATTTTAAGGTAAGGAAACGATCAATCATACACAAATATCTCATTATTTTTACATTAATCAAAAATTTAATAAAGTGGCGCATTTGTAGTTTAAACGTCTAAAGGAAATAGATACCACACTATTTGTTCCCAATACGCTCAACGTCATCGTAAGTACGGAAGTTTTTTGTCTAAGTCTTTATCTGGTTTAATGTCTCATGACACTATTTTATCTACATGCATAAAGATTATTTTATGAGAAAATGTTATTTAAAAAAATATGTTTGTGGTTTAGGTCAGTGGTACATCCGTTTCAGTGACGGGAAACAAAAAAGTTGAAAAAGATAAAATCAGAAATACTTCCCCAGAATTTAGCGTAAATTTTAACATCCCCGAACAATTTGATTCGGACAAGGTTGAGGCGTGGCTCCACTCAAACAATAACGTCTTGTATCTATATGCTCCTCCGAAAAATGAGCCAGTTGCCAATGTGTAGACTGTAATCAACAGTAAAAATATCGATTGACTCACGGTTATCGTCTACGAAAGAGAATGAAGAAGGAAAAATAATAAATGATGTAATTTCATTAGTAAATCTATTTTATTCACAAACAATTAATTAAAGAACTTTGAGATTTTATAGTTTTTATCATATTAATACAAAAGTAAAAATTATAGTTTGAACGTTTTATAATATGTTAATTAACAAACTTACACCGTTGTCGACTTGCTTTTTTTAATGTCAAGTACAATTTTGCTATCAATATTTCAATGAAAAAAAAAATTGTTTGTTTGCAAGTCCACGGCAAAAATATCTGCAACGATATAGACATAGTAGAATAAAGATGGTTGATTAGATACATCAAATTTTTTATCCACAATGGCTAGAAATTAACTAAGTCAAAAAGAAGAACCGAAATACTGTTATAAAAAATGTATTTAATTAAAGTTTAAATATTTCTATTTAAGTTACCTATTGATGGAGCATTTCAGTATATTTTCAGCCACCTCACTTTTTCAGGTATAATTAGCAATCATGTAAGTTATCTTTAGCCTTATATTTTCCTTTAGTAAAACTTATCCTAACAATATTTATGCTACTTTAAACAGTATTTTATTAACGTTGATTTAAGCTTAGCTTACTAATAATATGACGATTTAATTTTCTTGAAGTTGGGAATTCTAATTAATCGAACAAATCATTACAGAAAAAACTTTCTTCTTAATGTATCATTTAAAATACGATCAAATTAAGCGTGATCTAAGACATTAGATTTTAATGAAAAGTTCATATTATAAATTAACCTCGTTAACAGCATAGTTTGTAACGCAATAAGTGAGAAATAAATTTTTAATTATTAATTGTTAATTTTTCAAATTAAAAGTTAACATTTTTTATTCAAATTAAATAGTACGTTAAATACTACGAATTAATTAAATTTTTCGTACAATGTCCACCTAAGTTCATTATGTTGTGCCATAATCAATCGTAATTGAGACAATCAATACAAGTCAATATTGTTACAATATTCTAGAATTTTATTAACGCACAATAGTACCTTACTATACGCTGTCGACGACCATCGATTGTCTTGAAGTGCACCAAACGCAAGTCAACGTGAACGACGTCTCTTGTATACGAAAAGATTTAAAATTTATTTTGTCTGGGAGGAATCTCACAATTTTTTTCTTTCTGAAGCTAGTATGTTAAAGTGTAAGAGGTTAAACATAAAAGTGAATAAAAAAAAAAAAAATAATATGTTTGACTTGCTAGTTTTACTATCCATCCAGTAAAAGAATGATCTTTATATCATAATTTTGAGTATAGACCATCTTGAAGAAAATACAATAGGAAATACAAAAAGCGTATTCTAACAAGATTTATAAATTTTGAATGAAACAATTCATCCGCAAATGTTATACGATCTAATTAAAGGATATGTGATGATTTTTCACCGTTTTAAAACAATTTTTACGTTTAAAGTGTTAGAAACGGCTGGAACTACGAAAGTGGTTAATTTATTAGAAAAGATATTTAATAAAGGCATAATATTAAATACCACTTTTCTTTTTAACATTTTGACCACATATGTAACGTAAAAAGGTTAGATGGTATAATTATCTATGCACCTAGTGCGTCATGTCAACACGATTTGCAATAGGCCCGTGGAAATGTTTGTGCTTGTCTTAGTTGGATGCGCACCATTATTTTTGTATCGTTTTAATGTGATATGATACATTATTTAACACTTGACATTATAAATTTTAACAAAAACGCAAAAACAATCTTACTTCAAACTAACATTTCTTACTACAAATAACAATGATTTTACCAACGATCAAAACTTTATCATTCCTTGTCAGTAATCAATATCAGAATTTTTTTCTCATCCTCAGCTTATTGTGATGTTTATTTCTTTTCAGATTTTTTAAAAACCTACGAAACTCCTTTAATTATTTTAAAATAATACCAAAACCTTAGGACGCCCAACTTCATGTTATCCAAGAAATAAAATCTGAAACATTTTCGGTTAGACATAGGTATGTACGAAGAGCTTACAATGTATTAGTTGCAAACTTTGACTTAACTTTGAGTGAGTAGAAAAAAGACGAGAGTAATAAAGTTTACTACGGTATAAATTACTTATTAAGACTTTAGTGAGCGTAGCTTCAATGTCTTACACAATCTATACGTTAGAGTAATTTTCAAAAAATGAGATTTGGAAGTTGGGCACTAAGGGGCTCGGCCTATGGGCGAGTTACTTTTTTATTTTAACTTACGGTACAAAAACTATTGTTTTCTACTTGTGATCATTTCTTGTTATTTTTTATATGTGTACGACTAAGTAACGGGTTATTCATTCGTTTAGTACGAAAGTGGTATTGTTAAAAGTACATCATTTAAAAATTTATTTTAGTGATTTACTGTATAAGTATAACCTTCTTATGGAGTATAAGGCCACAAAGGGCGCGGCTGTGGCTCTCTGTACTGAGAATATATTGAAAATGGCTTTCCATCATTGTATAAACGGTTGGTTTTCTTTGGTTTCCTAAGTTTTTTGATTCTCCTACATGGTTTTTTTACAAAATACAGTATTATACGTCTGTGATATTTTTCATATAACAATACGATTAGGCTGAGGGCAAATCCACTTAATAAAAATACAAACAATGGGGCAACCTCAGTAAAACCGAATGATGTAAATGAAACTCCTTTTTCATTGCGAATAGTGCGAAGACTTTCCTTCCTTGCTCGAGATATTATTCCATTCTCTCGATACTTCTGAATGCTGAAAAAAAACAATGTTTAAATACTAAGACAATGATTTTTACTTGAAAATACTTACTGATGATTTAATAATTGAAGAAGTGGATCTCCTTTGTTCAAAGCTATAGCTTTTTTTCTAGAATGACCTAGTGGAATAGCTAAGATTTTACAATGGAAATGAATAGTTCTGGATTTCCGTAATATGCTAGACGAATAAAAAGCTACTCTGTCATTGCATATCTGAAATTATAAAAAAAATTTTGAATGATTTCTGTGCCAATAAATAATCGATTTTTATTGATTAACTCTTAATAGCTTTCAAAAATTGTTAAAATTGCTGTAATTTGGTAAGCTAGACTTACACTTACATATGGACACACACATACACGTGAGCGCGCCCACACACACATATATATTAATCACTTCCATAGAATTTATATCCATTCCGAAAATTTTTTTACTCAAGAATCGCAAATAAGTATCCTTCGACAAACAGTTTTACCACCATTTCAAGTAAAGTTACAAAATTGTATACGAATAAATGTTAGAAACAAGTTTTATATATTATAGTAAAAGATATTTCATTGTTTAATGTTTTTAAAAACAACCAACACACAAACTTAATATTTTACAGCACCTGCTTTAAAGCATCCTCTTGGGTTGTAGGTAGACTATTTTCATCCTTCAAAAATAATCTTAGTTCGTCGTTTATATTGTCCACTGAGCTCTAATAAAACGTCATACGATAAGGTTTTTTAATATAATGAAAAAAATACTTTTGGTTGAAACTTGATTAAATTACCGAAAAGTACTTTAAATCATCAGAGTTTTTTAAAATAATCAGTTGATATGTTTTGTCCTCTAGAAATTCACGCGCATTTCTAAATGGAATGTGTGGTATTGAAACTGTAGCAAAGCTTGTAAAACAGCCTGCGTACATGGAAATAATAATGAATGCTGTCAGATATAGCGACAGCCTTGCCATTTTTGAAGATACGGAATTGAATTGTACATCTGTAAATTAAAAAAAATATAAGTATAGTTGAGCAATCGTGTAAAAATTTTACGAATCCTTAATTATATTCAATAATATATGATGAATAAAAAGATTGAAGTTGTATATTTTGAAAACTTCGATAATTATAATCAATGGTTTTCCAATTTATCAAATGTAAGTTATAAATTAAATTAAATTGTAGTTTAATCGAGGTTTATAGGGGACTTTAAAAGTAAAGTCGAATTTTATTTTTTAAAATTCACTTGTCTAGTAGTACCATGTATTGATACAAAAAGTAGTGTAATATTCATTGTTATTGTTTCCGATTACTTTTTGCCTCTTTCGCAAAATTGCTAGCTTCTCTTTTAAGTAAAATAAGCATCATAGTAGTTTTTATCTTTTACAACTTTTTTGGCAATTTTGCGAAACGATAATAATAACGGCTCTATGACAAAAACTACTATTTCTTACTATTCGCTGTGAAAGTGAAGATAGCCAGCGCTTTAGTCGTCAAGTTTTTGCAACGCTGGCTGGATAGTGGACGACTTCTGTGATGCTAAATCCGCTATCAAATGTCAAACTAACCTTTTTGTGTTTTTTGGATTGTCAGATACATAAAAATTGACGTCATGTTTTATTTTAGTAGTAGCATCGAGGTTATTCTGCTCAACTTTGTTATAGGCGTATTTGTTATACACCCACTAAAATCACTTTACATATTATTTGAAGTCAAGAATATGGATAACATCATCTTTTAAAAACACTTACTCAACCATACAGAAATTATATTAATTGTAATAAATATTTTTTCTAGGTTTGGCATCGCCAAGGTCATCCACTATCCAGCCAGCGTTTCTAAACGTTCCCGTCAAGCGCGCTGGCTGTCTTCACTCTCACAGCGATGTGTTTCACTTCGTGCCCTTAAATCACCTGGAGTCCCCTCTGCTCTGAAGTGTAAAATGTTAAGCAGGCAAAAAATACCCACAGACATAATCTATCACTTTTCGCCCTCAAAAAGAAAAACGTCGTTCAAATTTTGGGCTCAAACATACAACAATCCTGCCCTTCACGCAAGAGATTTTTTAGATTACACTCATTGTACGAACACAATTAATTTTCGAACCAGTTAGAGCACGTTAAATTTAAAAGCAAATAGCAATTATGTATACGTCTATAATTATAAGTGTCAAAAAATTTATGGTTGTACTTGGCCAGCCAACCCGAAGATGATGTGAGAAATTCCTCATCCCTTTTCAATGAAAACCGCAATATTCTGTTAACATCAGTAAAATCTAATCTAACTTATGTGTATTATTATAATGTATTCATAAATAAAATTTACTTGTCATTATTCGGTAATCATGAATTAACTTATTATCTCTACCTCGGGGCGTTTTTAGTGATATTTGGACCTTTACATTTCCCTGGTAAGAAAATAGCTTATGCCACACCATTACCATCCAACCTGATAACCCTACAGACCCTCAAACCCAACTTTGCAGGTCCCGCTGGCCGCTGAATAGCCCCTAACATGATGGCGATTGTACAACGAAAACTTATATTTCTTTTTATGTATAAGTTTGTTTTTTAAAAAAAATCTTGGTTCGTATTTTGCAAAAATATGAATTGAAATCTAGAGGAACTAATTTTCAAGAATGTAAATTGAAATCTAGAGGAAGTATTTTTCGACTCAACGTTCTAAGGTTTCTTTTATTTCTCCAAAATTATGTCCATTGTGTACGTTATAGGTCACCAAGTACGACTTACATGCTCAATTGGCGCAGGTGTTTTTTATGTTTAGGTACAAGTTGCAAAAATTGTTTTTATTACCTAGGGCGCCAATCGCAGTGTTGGTTTTGTATCTGATGTTGCCTGTCACCAAGAAAAGCACCGGGCCCGAGGGACTTTAATATTTAGGTTACTTAAATATAAAACCTAATTATAAAATATATTATTAATTTGGATTTTAATTTTGTAATTTTTTAAAATTTACAGATTTTTGGTCGGGGCGGGATGGTAAAAATTATTATTACTTAATATTTTAGACAAATGGTCAACTCATTTAAAAAAATATAATATTTTAACTTAGAAATTTGTTTTTGCATGTCATGAACGTACTTTCAAAATTTGTATCAAAAACATTTTTTTTTTGAGGCACACCTTCAATGTATGGTTTATTTTATTGATAATGTCACAAACAATGTGGGATTATACAATAAATTGATACAACTTTTTTGTGTATATAACAGGAAATTGTGTCACATTGACTTAAGCTTGTTTTGAAAATTTTTACCTCATAGCAGATTATCTTGCGAGCATAAAAATTTTTATGAAAAAGCGATGGATGTTAAAAAATTTTAAATGTCTTTCGTGTACTTGCGTATATCAATTTTTGAGTCATACGTGTTCAACGCTGTCGACACAAACAACATAGAGTACAATAAAATCAGTATTCTTGAGGTAATTTGTAATATTCAATTATTTTTTATAATCCAGACCCAATTTCTTTGTTTTGATTTCATACATTCAATTTTTAAGTTTACATAACAGTGAAAAGAGAGCAAAATGAATTAGCTACTCAAACAACTAATCTCAGTTATTCTAGTTTTATTTTAACAGTACATTTTATACGCTTAACCGTAACTTATTCAAGCTCAAAAATGTTGTTATTATATACAAAAAGCATGAAATCTGTAATCTATAGTCAATAGTAGCATCTATATTATATGCATAATAGTACGTAAACCACAAAAAAGGGTGTTACTCTGACTCAAATCCATGATCAAATTTTTTTTCTTTGTAGCCCATGACATTACAAGTAAAATGGGCCCAGTTTCAATAGTATGCCTCAAAAAAATTTTTTTATTTAAATGGGGGATCGAATTAGAACACTTTTTGTGGATTTTCTTAGGTATACGTTGAAAAACTACTTAAAGAAAAAAAAAGGCTAGAGAGCTATAAGAATATATTATTATCAAAGAGAAAGGCATCACATGATGCACAATGATGCCACAGTGAAAAAAATTAAATGCATGAAAATATATTAGTGATCTAATACATGAAAATAAAAATTAAAAGAGTCGATAGTGAGTCCTCCGTCACTTACTTCACGTTCGTATTATTTCGTAAATGATTATTACTTTAAAAAATGTATTAAAATTTATAGGATTAACGTCCTATGAACTAGTCCATAATTTTGTTTCAAGAAACATAAGAGAAATAACTAATAAAAATAGTACCGCTCGAAATGTACAACCCTTTGATAATTTTATTTAATGGATGTAAATAATCAAAAAAACCTTGAACGAAGTAGTATAAAATAACGTAATATTAACCTCGTGTTTGTATTTTTATAAGAAATCTTCCTTAATAGTTTACCTGTAAACTCCTGATGCACAAAGATTCGCCATACATTTAAAAAACCGTCTGACAATTTATGAACGAATCCTCTTCTATCTTTATGTAATACTAAAATCACACCAAATAATACTGAAGAAACAGGTACGAGTATAATCAAGAAAATCCAAATGCGTTTGCTAAAAACCTGTTTAATAAACAAGATAAAACGTTACATGAAATTAAAGTCATAAATATTCTTCAGTTGAAATATTTTACCTCAAAAAAAGCTTTCCATGGAATCTCCATAGTACCTGGTAATTTATAGTATAATGTATCTTGAAAATCCATAACTTCAATCGTTATGTCATATTTATCTAAATTTTTTTCACTCAAATACTCGCCAGAGAAAATAATACTCTCATTTAATAATTTTGTAGAATCAATTGATGTATTATTGACACTTTCATTTGATTCTTTCTTGACATGGGAATCATTTTTATACTTATAGGCCAATCCTGTTCTTAATGCAAAATCTTTAACTACTGATGAATAAAACGAAAAAGACTACGAAAATTGTAGAAAAAAATTTTAGTTTTTTAATTGCAATAATTGTGGTATTTTAAAATAAACCAAATTTTTTACTCAACAAATTCGTTACCTCAGCGATAATTGTAGCCGACGCCCCACTTAAATTCTTTCGCCTCTGAACAAAAGCTTGTTTGTCTATTACGGTCAATCCATCCTTCTTGCTCCACTCGAATAATTTATTAACTTGTAATTCATTTTGGGGCCCGACAGCGAACCATTCATGAATGTTTTTATTGTTTCCGCATTTTATTAAGACTTCACTTTCCATATTCAAGTGAAGGTAATTCTTTCTAGGATATCGGCAAGTGCTATCAATTTGTTCAGTAACGGCAGGCCGGAATAACAATAACCATACGTGAGGCGAAAGATTATGATGCCTCGAGAAACGCGTAAATTTTTCGAAATCATTGTCAGTATTTAAAAACGCCACGAAAAGGGTTTTTGAGTAATTTCTTAGTTTCGGATACTTTTCTGGAAGATCCGATATAGTCGAAGCTACGGAGTATACCATTTTACGCGAAAATTCTTTAACCATGTTAATCACCGAATGTATATCTGTGAATTTAAAGAAAAATTGCTGATATTTACTATTAATAATTATTATAATCGCTTTACTTTTACTCACCTTCGTTGTTCCTATAAATAATTCCTATGCTGGTGGTCGCATAGAACTTTTGTACATCCAAAATTACAGGAACTTGACTTTCCATGTTTTTCGCTGAATCACATGGCATGAATAAAACAACGGCGAATATTACAACGAGGCTAGTTAGCTTCATCATTTTTAACTGAAAATAGATTGAGAAAATATACACGTTTACTCACAGAATTAAATAAAATCATTGTATAAACGTACTCTGTACGAGTTAGTGAACGCAAGACTATTTTACGTGAGTACAACTACTAACGCATAGTGAAACAAATATTTTATTTAATTTAATTTACAATATTTATACAGCAGTACAATTTTTTTTTCTTGTTCCTCTGCCGAAAGTAAGACTTTGTTTCTTGATTTCGGGGAGCAAAGTGCCACATTCCCCCCAGGTAAAAAATCGCATGCACTACTCATAGGAAAAGTATTGTGCCATCCTCTGCGTGGTTCCCACCCTCACCTACGGCTCGGGAGGCAATTTCCTCGCAGAGCATGCTAAAATACTGTTTCTAATAAGCAGTAAATACGATTTTGACCTGAGAGGCAAAAACCTTATGTTGCACTTTTCTCCCTCAAATCAGGGAAAAACGTCGTATTTTTAGAGGAGGAAGAGAAAAAATCGTATACGGGTCTCGGGAACAAAGTACGGGTCATCAAATCATCTCCCGGGTGTTTGCCTCGCCTTCGGTTCAGGAGGCAATTACACACCCGGGAAGGAATGCCATTTTTTGCTCCCTTGGTGCGTAATATAGTATTTATAGTCTAAAATTAATCAAGTATGAAATTTGTGAAAGTCGCATTTCTATATTCTTATTTTTAACTTTTGTAACGCTATCATATTTTCATTATAGTTAACATTCTTTTAGTAATCCTAAATAAATTACAAAATTTACTTTATATTTTGTAAAATAGTAGATAATGTGCTTAGAAATTGAGCATTAACAAATCTCAAATTATTATTTTTTCAATCTCAATAGAAATAAAATATTTTCCGGAAGTATGTATACTTTAATCAAGAAATCTTGAATATGCTTTTGTTGTATAATTGTGTGGCACATAATTTTTTATACAATTTTATACATATCTACACTCTTACTTTAAAACCAAATTATAGGATTTTTAACCCTTTTTACCATTTTTTTGACATAATTTGTTACGAAAGTTACTTAACAAAACTATAAAAAATATTTGAAAAGCTTGACTTTCTTTATTTTTGATTTTTGATTAAGTAAGGTATACGTAAATATATGCATCTAAATTCGTCCAAATTCTAATTTTACAAATTTCATCGAATTTCTCAACTTCTTGGCTTTTTCAAGTACTATTTTTTTAAGCTTACCACTTCTTGACATCGTAAAAATACGTATAACTTACTATTTTTAAATCTTTAATGTTATTCTGCTTGTTATTGTACTCTAATAAGTAACGGATAATTAGTTACGGAAAAAATGAGGTGCACGAAACAAACTTAAATGTTTCAAAAGCATTCAAGGCTAAGACATTATTCAAATGTTAGTAACGTCAGATTTTTAGATTTTTTAAACAGTTGACATCTATATACAATTTTTTAAAGTTTTTAGTAAAACATTATATTGTTAATCTTCATTAGATGGGGTAGCTGTGATGAAATAAGTAGAAAAATAAGAATAAACTTTTTTGTAATTCATTATTTAGGATGCAAAACAATGTTAAAGTGCCTTCCGAGGTCTCCGTAACTATTGGTAACATTTTATTAGTTTTACATAAAATTTCTAAATAAAAAAAAAAGCTTAATTATGCTTGTTGAGTTAAGTTAACGCTGTTTTTAAAAAAAACAAAGAAATTATGTTGAAGTAATGTTTACTGTAAATTTCTACGTTAATGTGTACGAAACGCCCTCTATTATCCTCTCACATAGAAAACTTTAAGCTTTTCTTGAAACTCACTGCATTTTATAAATAAGAATTTATGTCAAATGTTTTTTTTCTTTCACACACGCTTACGAGAAAGAAATAGAAAATTGTATTTTTCATAGGGGCCACGTGTTATAATAACAATAAGCAAAGAAGTAATAATAATAGAAAAAATTATTTTCTTTAAGACATAACTTCGACAAAAGCTTTCAGTTATATAGCGTGCATTGCTCAGCTTAATATGTATCAAAAAAGTGCATCATTCAAGAGAAAACAAAAAGACTTTAATAAGAGCGAAATAAATCTATTTCTGCCAGAGAGAGAATTTAATCACGTACTTACTTGTTAACTTGATTCTCGTGACGCAAACAATGACTTTCGAAATCTCCTCAGATAAAGCTGGGTACGGCTGGAATTGGACGATCTTTTGATGCTGGGAGTTTGGGTTCTCGAGATTCACAGGACACTTTTCACGGATAAATATCGATTTGAGCACTAAATTCCTTTGACAAACTGTATAGGAAACGTAGAACACAGTAATCACTTGGGGTTGAGGTGTTGTCTAGCTGACGCACTGCGAGACAGTGACGTGGTAGGGCTATGCCTTGAAGGGCTTGGAATCCCCTTTCCCACCACCAAAATTTTCTGGCTATGGAGTGGGAAAAAAGTCACGCCCATCGACACAGTCAACCCCTTTCCAACTTCTCCTCATTTTATTTGTATTTCCGAAAACAAACAAAACGAAAGCCAATCGTCGTAGGACAAGTTGCAAAGAAACCAATACATGACAAAATTTCAAAGCAATGCACCATATAGGCTTAAAGCTACTTTCTATTGGAGATACACTTTATATAACAAGCAACTTTTCAGCAATGTATATTATCATTTTTTTAAATACTAAACTATTTAAATGTTTGGGTAACACAAAAAATTAAGTAGCAACTTAAGTTATATATCGAATAACTTACTCGTTTATTTACAACAGTTAATTGGTTGTATGTTAATTTAATCATGTTTCTGAAGTTCACTAAACAATTTAAATTATATATTTTAGGAATTATTCTGACCAATTTATGTGTAACTAGTACTCGATATTGAACTGTTACTTGGTATTTTGTGAATTCAAAAATTCACAAAACTTTGTTTATAGTATGATTTCCATGTGTTTAATGCTACATAAAAATTTGGTGTACATTTATTACGTCGTGTACTTATATCTTCGTTTGTTTGTTTAATTTTCTATAATACGAATTATGGGTTTATTTATTTTTAAAATTTTTAATTTTCATAATGTTGTAGAATAAGTAAAAACCGTCTGTTAATCTGATTAATGAATGAAAAAATATTCTTTGTCATTAAATTTGGGCATGATTAAACTTTATGATGGTTATTGAAGCTTTCGTTAGTTAAAAGGTCAGGTAATTTGTACTCCGCGAAAAAACAGCTTTAGGAATTACAATTTTTCTCGTCTATGTTTGTTCTATTTATCAGAAGTTTGTTCAGCAATGACTTATGATTCTATAAACTATTCTCTCTAAATTTAAATGAGCATTGGTATCATTAAATATTTAAATAAAGTTAAATTATCTCCGTCATATAGACACTAAGTGAAATATTACACACTGAAAAAAAAAATTATTAAAATATGAGAGATTTTTATTAATCTACATTAAAAATTATAATTATTCTGAACTGCTACTTACAAATCAGTTTTTTTTCGTTATAGAGTTAGTGAAGTTCCGGCCTCGTTACAATTGAAAAAGCCGTCATTTTTTTAAGAAAGAAAGTGTTCCGAGTCTGATAGGTAATTACAGTTTTTTTATGGTTATGGTTAAGAAATGGTCTTTCTTTGCAATAATTGAAAAGATCATTCATGATTGACCGTATAAACATTTTTTCTGGAATAAAAACCTCAAATTTATACTGGTTTATTTAGGCAAATAGTTTTCATTTAATTTCTCAATTTGACCCCGACTGCCTTTAAACCTTTTTTTTTTTTGTATGGCTGGAAGATACAAACAGATTAGTTTTAAAATGAGGGTTGAGTTCAAATTACATTAACAATTGACGTGGTATTCTCCGTTACTCCATAATACGGTCTACTAAAACACACCACGTGCGATTTCACGTATTTGGTAGCTAAAGTTGTTGTCAAAAAATCGCATGTAATATAAAAATCAATCCTATATTACCTATCTGCATTGACTTAAACATTTAGAAATTTTTTGTAAGCTCCTACCTGTATAATAAAAAAAGTGCCATTACTAAATCTTCCATAGATATAGTACTTGATACAATATTGGGGCTCTATACTATATACACAGATATGTATAAAGTTCTTCTCCCAACGCACCCATCCTATTCTGCGGTTAAGGACATATATAATTAAAACAGCCCACACACTATCAGAAACATTTTTCTGAGCTTTTCCCTTCCGATGTCTGAGTTTCCTATAGCTCTATCTAGCATACATCAAAGAAGCGACACTATATAGAGTTGAGCCCAAGAAGTGTGATAGTACCAATGCGTACTATGTGCATGTCAATTGAATTTTACTACTGTACTACGCAGCTCTACTTATAATTTATTTATATCAGTTTGTATATGTCCTGCCCGTGTTTTTGTTTTACGTTTATTTTTCCTACCATCTGTTTTTTGGATCAAGCGCTAACCCTTTTGTAAGTAAATCATGTCATTGATTGAACGCTTTTTTTTGAGCGTTTGAATAAAATTACAAGCCATTTATTTGTTGGTGTCGAGGATTTTTTATGTTTGGAGCCTACCACATAGTGTTTGTGAGACTACCACATTTTGTGAGCACGTGGCTACTTCTCTGGCAAGGAAAAGCCACAAAAATCGGAAGAAGATATTGACAGCTATCTAAAAATAAGCAATAAAACACCAAATTATTTTGTGCAGCATGTATTAAATAAAATTGAAGGAAATATTCTATTTTACTTTTTTGAAATTGAATTAATTTGTATGCATCACTACTGTAGTTATATTTTTTGTTAAACTACATCCTAATTACTAAACAACAATTTTTGTTATGACATTTTTGTTTTTCATGGTACTAGATTTTTTACTTTTTTCCCCTTATTTAAGATAGAAACAATGATAATGAGATCCAGACGTGAGTTTTTAGGTCTGGAAGATGTGAGATTTAAATAACTTTAGAATAATAAGTTATGCAAGTGCAAGTGATTCAAAAGAATCCTTGTTATTTAATGTGGAAAACTTTAACAAAACGTTATATCGATTTGAGATTAAACAAATATCTCACTTTATAAGCGTATTCAAAAAAATAAAAAAGTCGTAGTAATTTTTCGTTTTCTACCTAAACTGTTTCATTGGCTTACTGCGTACAACGAGAAATATTCCATGAAATAAAACAATTTATATGCCAGAGATTTGAAATATTAATACCTTAGTATAAAATAAATAATATATTGAGCCATTTTTAATATCAGGACTACCACCACCACATGAGGTTAATCAACCGTTGGAGCAAATTGTTCCAACCAATCACAACCCTAGGCAGGACCACGTATCTACTCGTAGCAAATACGAGCTACTTTCACTTCTACCCTTTAAATATCACGGCCAATCTACTCAAACTAAAGAGCTTTTTCCTCCCACCATACCAGCGTTAACGCGAGCTTGACCGAGTACCTTTTTTCCCCTGCGACCGGAACTTTTGGATATTTTGTCTTCTTCTGTCATTATTTTCATGAGTATTCAAGCTATGTCGTGATTTTCTGCCTTTTGTTTGTAAATAAGTTGACGAAGAACAGATATTTTCGAATATGGTTTATAAAAAATAATCCCTTCTTTATCCCAGCGCCACAAATCACAGGCCAACAAACACACCTATGTATGCAATCTATTTTTCTTGTTTTGTTTGCACCTCTCATCTTTTTTCTCTTATTTTTTTATTAATTTTTTTTAATTGTTTAATTTACTGAAAAATTGTATTATTGTGAATAAACAGATCATTTAACTTGATTAAATAACGCTTGTTATCTTATTTCTTATAAACAAATTTATGAAGTTTAAATTACTATAACAAGAAAAATCATTCGATCTCTCGACCTGCTGAGTGACATAAATCACCTGTCCCTCATACAACTGCCAAGGCCTCTGACGTTTAACGTGCGATAATATATATATTCATATGCACATACAAAAAGCTGCAGCCAAAATTGACGCCCCTCTAATATCGAGTATGAATGATTATGAAAAAATATTTGGCAAACTAGCAGAAAATATTTTTCTTCGCAGGGAGGCCCATTGACCTATGAAAGTTCTTTGTTCAAGTCTTTGTCTGGTTGTACTTATAAATGATTTAATCTTTTTCATGTTTTATTTTATAATTAAATTTAAAAAATATTTGCCGACTAGTCCTATGCTTTAATTATTTTAAAATGACTACCACCTATACGTATACCATAGTGTATATACTATACTAGTCCAGTAAAAATCGTTTGCGGGTAAAAGTGGGTGATTCCTCACCAGCTGCTCTCCCCTATAGGAGAACTATACTATTAGCGGGTACGCGGTAGCCAAGGGCTTTAATAAATCATGTGCTAAGAGAGTCCTTTTTTGACGCGCTGTTGGATGTATTATTCATGTGCTACCTACCGATCGTGTCAAGGGGGTCGAAGAGCTACGAGACTAAATTAATAATAAGAGTGTAGTTGTGTCCTTGATCACTACATACCTGGTTAGGTATATAGTCCGATAACTCTTTGGCTTGACTTTTATAAAGTAGTCGATTGTCCTTTCCGTGATTCTTACGGATGAGTGTATTGATTTTTTCAATTTAGCCGATCGCTTCGGATAAAAGTCTCTTGCAAGAATCCAAAACGTCTTTTATTAGAAAAATATACTGTATCGGGTAAAACTCGAAACTCCTGAGACTCTTGCAAGACTGGCACAGTCACGTTAACGAAATTTAATTCATTTAAGTTTTATTTGTTTTTTTTTGTTCGTTTTTATAATGGATTTAACAACATTTAGATGGGTGTACGATACTCGAGAATATAAATTTATATAAAATCCGCCTATGTCTGACTAAACTCGGACTCGTACTACTTGAAATTGGATGACTCGCAGTTTCCTGATTGCAGACAAATGACGAGCTTACTTCATACCTCATGCCTAGGAAAAATTTTCGAAAATTTTTTTACGTTTGCTCGATGATCGTGGCAGGCTTAGGCGTTCCCAGCTAAAAATGCAAGCGGATTCTCAGGTGTCTCGAGGACGACCAGGTATACCCTCCGCCAGCACAGTCTCGCTAAACACTTGGTGTGTCGATGCTTACTGGAAGCTTCTCTGCAGTGTTGCCTTTGAGGTTGTACTTTGTTAGTGATTAAGCACGAGCCTTTTGAGTCAAATTGATCGAGACACTATTTGAATACGTGGCAATATCAATTTGAGAGGTAACAAGTATTATTTATCGAAACTCGTTAGTATTGATGTATATTGTATTCATCTCCTAGGGTTTAAATTTTGGTTAAAGTTTATCTGATTTAGTTGTCTACTATTTGAAATACAAATTTTCCTTTCGTACCTTAAGTACTACAATATTACAAACAACGTCAGATCAGATTCCCTAACGCAAGGGTATATCTGCAATCGTTTACAAATCGCTTTTTTTTCATAAATTATCTTATTAAATATATGTTCTTCGTCAAATTATTTACAAACGAAAATCACAAAATCAATACATAACTTGAATACTCATGGAAATAGTAACAGAGGAAAGACAAAATACACAAAAGTTGCGGTCGCAGGGGAAAAAAGACACTTGGTCGCGAGTTTGAGAAGATTGGCTGTGATATTCAAAGGGTAGGAGTGAAAGTAGCTCGGATTTGCTGTAAGAAGATACGGGGCCCTCCGTAGAATTGCAATTGGTTGAAACAATGGGCTTTAGCATTCGATTAACCAGGTGTGGTGGTGGTAGTCATGATGTTGGGAATGGTTTAATATATTATTTATTTCATTCCAAGGTATTAATTTTATAAATCCCTGTCAGCTGCGTTGGTTTATTTTTTGGAATATTTTTCGTTCTACGCCGAGAACTAATAAAGAACATAAGGTAGAAAAAAAAAAATACCAGGATTTACTTTGATTTTAGGGAGATACTTAAAAAAGTAAAAAATCGCTTGTTGCAGAATCGGTAGGATGCCTAATTGAAATTTTTTATAATTAATATTAAGGACCTACTTGAATCACTTGAACTTGCGTAACTTATTATTCTAAAATTATTTAAATCTTATATCTTCTAGACCAAGAAATTCATGTTTGGATCGTAGAATTATTGTTTCTATCTTAAGAAAAGAAAAAAAAAAGTAAAAAATCTTATACCATGAAAAACAAAAGTATTGTAAAAAAAATTGTTGTTTAGTAATTAGGATGTAGTTTAGTTGAAAATAGAACTACAGTAGTGATGAATGCATAAAAATTATTTTTAATTTAAAAAAAAAAATTTTTCCTTCCACTTTATTTGGTATAAGCTGCACAAAATGATTAGGTATTTTATTGCTTATTTTGAGCTTGTGGTCACTATCATACGTTGATTTTTTTGGTTTTTTCTTACTAGAGAAACGGCCACGGTAAAATTAAGTCGCAACACTGTCTCTAAAAATAAAAAAGAACACACACCAACAAACAGCTGATTTGTACAAACACCCAAAAGAGAGTGTTCGATCAATAACATGATGTACTTACAAATCTGTCAGTGCTTGATTCAATAAACATATCATAAGAAAAGTAAATGTGGAACAAAAGCAGGTGCAGGACCTACACGAATAATTGTAAATATATTATGAGCAGAGCTGCGTAGTAGAAGGTGGTAAAACTGAATTGTCATGACATTGAATGTATCAGTCCTGACACGCGATATTTGAGGGAAAAAACTATTCTTCTTCAGCTCAACTCTATATGTAGTGTCGCTACTTTGTTTTATGCTGGAAAGTAAAGATAAAATATTAGAAATTTTTGACTTTGGTAGGGTAAAAGTTCGAGGAAGCGTTTTTAAGAGAGTAGGGGCTGTTGTAATTGTATATGTCCTTATCCGCAGGAAAAAAGGGTAGATACGTTAAGCAGAGGCCATGTACACATATATGTAAGTAGGACAGAGTGCTATTGTTGTACTTGGTACTGTAGTTACGGACAAATGAGCGATAGCACTTTATCTTGAGTTTAAAGGTAAAAGCTTAACCAAAATTCTGCAATGTTAAGGTACAAGCAAAAAGGTACGTATAATATTCAAATTGACTAACGTATGTGCTTCTAGGCTAGAATCTCTAATAAAAAATATCTTTAAGCATATGATGCATTGATTTAAAATTTTATCATGTATTGGTTTCTTTGCAACTCGACCTACGTGGATTGGCTTTCGTTTTGTTTGTTTTCGGAAATACAAATAAAAAGAGGGGAAGTTGGGAAGGGGTTGACTGTATGTCGATGGGCGTGACTTTTTTCCCACTTCACGGCCAGGAAGTTTTGGTATAGTGGGAAAAGGAATCCCAAACCCTTTTAAGCCGTGTCGTAGCCAGGATGACCAGATCTGATAACTAACAGCCGAATTGGCGATTTTTGACCAACTATGGCGTAAAATTTTTGTATATTTTGCACTTAGATATTTTTTGGTGACTTCACCTAAAGCTCCCCTGTATAAACTCAGCGTCCATCAAATACATGTACTTTTTATTGAATAAAATATTGAAGGCCAATTGCTCACTTGATAATTACGATTGAACATTCCTGAAGTTCGTTTTTAGCTGTAGCTGTAGGATAGACAAATCCTGTGGTTCTGAAACTTGGCTCAAAAAACCGAGAAAGTAAAATCAGTGCTGCATGTGCCTAGTACCTCAGGGTGGTTCTCAAATAAATGTAATATTTTATTTATGTCTCTATAAATTTTTATTTTGTAGTTAGTTTATTGACGATTTTTTTTATTTTTTTTATTTCTTATTTCAAAATGAATCTCTTATATATCTAAAATTTGTTCTGCACTTTTTTATTGTATCTTGTTACTTAATGCAGGGATAAAAAAATTTTTTCGAAGAAGAAGTGAAAAATATTATATGCATTAGTTATTTATGCTAATGAAAATTGTGTGGCAAGTTGTTATAAAAAAAAAAGCTTAATTTTTCGCAAAACATAGATCAAGCCACTGTATGTATTGAATATTAAAAAGATTTAAAGATAACAAAAAAAATAGTAAACAGTTAATTTTTTTTTTTTTAGGCTTTTTACACTTGCACGTCTATAGTAGCTAACATTTTTATTTTTCAATACTTAACGTATATAATGTTAAAAACAGTAGTTACGCTGTATTTTTAAAAATAATACAGACACAAAAGGTAGTACAATTTACCTCATACACCGTATCACATGCTTTATACGTATATTTTTGCTTGACTTTTATGCTATTCATCTTGCAAAAAGTGCACTTTCCTTAAAATAAAATTTTTTTAACTCATTTCCGACCAATTGTATTTTTTTCATTTTTATTGATATAAAAATGTCATACATTTTTTTTAATAAAACAACTTTTTTTTTTTACAATACAAAATAAATATTTTTCAAACAAAAAAAGGAGGGGCTTATTCAACGAGAATAAAGTTTATTGCAAAGTTTTTTGATAATTATATTTTAATACTATATAATGTTTATAACTTGCATCATATTGCTGATGATGTCAAAAATATGAAGTGTTCGTTGAATGAAATTTGAGCTTTTGATTTTGAAAGCACTCTAGGCGTAACAAAAGAGCAGATTGCTAGTGGATACAAGCCTCTCGTTTAGCTATGCAAAAAAATCGAAGAGAAACGCTTAATAAACAATAAAAAAAAAAAGAAAAACAATTAAATTTAACAATTATAAAATCCAGTAAAAACCAGAAACAAATTTATTTGGAAAAAGTGAATTACATGGAATTTGACATTTGGATTCAAGAACCAATCAATGTTGTGTTGACAAAAGACTCTGTAAAGTGATAAAAATTAAACAAATGGCTATGAATCCAACTAGTGCTCTTGGCGATTCTAAAGTTACTTTAGAGCAGTTACTTATTCTTGGACCTGGCTTTACGTACCCGAGCGATTCAACACTTATAAATATGTAGAAAGTCAAAAAAGATTTTGAAAAGAAAGTGGAAAATTTTAACATGAATAATATACAATCGAAACTAATTTTATTTAAAATTTTTGAACTTTTGGAAGATGATAGTACATTGTTCATTGTTCCACTGCTACATTAATGTAAAAAATATGTATAGGCTGTGCATAGGAAAGTGTATTTTACAATGACGAAAGCGTATGATTATAACATTGACAGTGCTTACTGTTTGTGCTTCATTACATGTGCATGAGGAAGCAATTGGCAAACGAAGTGAATTGATTGTTATTATTTGCATCAACAGTGAAAGGTGTTAGTAACTACGTGAGACAACTGTTAATATGAACAATTATTGTGTTAGTGTCATTGTATATACGTTATTCGAAATTCTTGATGGTTATAATAAAGTAAACACTGCAGTTTGTTCTGCTGACTACTTTTAATCTTCATCAGTATCAAAGTTGTACTCTGTAAAGGTAACAAACAAAATTTTTTTTCTTATGACTATGATGACCTTTTGTACGTGATGAGTTTCATTACAGATAAACAGTAAATTTGTCATAGTAAAAATTGATAGCAGCGCAAAAGAATTTTCTGAGCCTTTCATTGTACATGTCACTTTTATTGGTGTTGATAACGTAACAGGCCAAAGATACAACATTTTATATGCCTCTTCCATAGACAGACGATGATATTCAAGTCATATCCAACTTTGTAAGCAGTAGTGCAATTCCACCGCCTACTTTGTCTTACTTATAAAATTTTCAAAATGTATATATATATTTTAGATACGTACGAAGAAGCATTGATACATCTGAGCTCTATGACATTCATACCCAAGAAACCTCGATCTTTGTTTACTATATCTAAAACAACGTGCTCAGAAGCAGGGAAAAGTATATCTTTAAAATCAAATGCTTCATCGTCAAAAGTCATTGACAAAACTTCGACGGATAACATGTACATCTTATTTTGTGTTCAAAGCCTTTCAGAGGCAATAAAGACTGGTACTGCAAGTCTTGCTGAAAATGTTGAGGAACAATCAAAAGGTTTTAACGTATAATTATCAACGTATGTATAAATATTCTTTACACACATTCATGTAGTAACCATTGCGTACGTAATTATTTTTCACAAATCCACTATGAAAATATATACGATAGATATCTTTATTATCAAACCTATATTTATCCTGTAAATTCATAAATAAAGTTCGTATAGACATAATTTTATCATCATAAGTTTGTTTAGCCTTAATTAACAAGTCTATAAAACTATTCCTTCTAAAATTCAAATGAGCATTATTACCATAAAATATTTAAATAAAATTTAAGTATCCTTGTCAAAAATAAACTAAAATAAATATAACAAATTAAAAAAAATTTTTTAAATTAAAATATGAGAGTTCTTTTATTAATCTTTTTTAAAAACTACAATTATTATGAGCTGCTAAACTGACCCGTTTTTTCTGTCGTTGAGTCAGAAATTCCAGCCAACTTACGACTGAAAAGGCCGTCCTTTTTGTAAGAAGGAAAGTGCGCTGAGTCTGAAAGACAATTATAGTTTTTTTATAGTTATGGTTCAAAATGGTATTTTTTTGCAATCATTATAAAAATCATTTATGATTTACCATAGAAACAATTTTTCTGGAATAAAACACTGAAATTTGTACTGGTTCATTTAGGCAAATAGTTTTCATTTAATTTCTCAATTTGACTCCAACTGCCCTTAAACCTTTCTTTTGTTGTATGGCTGGAAGATACAAACAGATTATTTTTAAAATGAGGGTTGAGTTCAAATTACATTAACAATTGACGTGGTATTCTCCGTTACTCCATAATACGGTCTACTAAAATACACCACGTGCAATTTCACGTATTTGCTAGCTAAAATTGCTGTCTAAAACTCGCATACAATATATGAATCAATTCGATATTAGCTATCTGCATTAACTTGAACATTTAAAATTTTTTGTAAGCTCCAACCTAAATAAAAAAAAAAATGTCATTACTAAATCTTCCGTAGACAGTACTTGATGCAATATTAGGGCTCTATACTAAATACACAGATATGTACAAAAACATCTCCCAACGCACCCATCCTCTTCTGCGGTTAAGGACATACATAATTAAAACGGCCCATACGCTTTTAGAAACGTTTTTCTGAGCTTTCTCCTTCCGACGTCTAAAATTTACCATAAGTAGCACTATCCGTCATAAATCAAAGAAGCGAGACTATATGGAGTTGAGCCCAAAAAGCGTGACAGTACCAATGCGTACAATGTCCATGACAATTCAGTTTCACCACCTGCTACTACGCAGCTCTACTTATAATTTATTTATATCTGTTTGTGAATCTCCTGCCCGTGTTTTTTTTTTACGTTTATTTTTTCTATGATCTTTTTTTAGTACAAGCACTGACCCATTTGTAAATAAATCATGTCATTGATCGAAAGCTTTCTTTTGGGTGATTGTATAAAATCTCAAGCCATTTATTTGTTGGTGTGTAGGATTTTTATGTTTCAAGCATATGTGGTAGTTTTAAGAACACGTAGCTACTTCTCTGGCAAGGAAAGACCAAAGAAATCGAAGTATGATATTGACCGCAATCTTAAAATAAGCAATAAAACATCTTATATTTTTGTGCAGCGCGTACTGACTTTACTGTAGTTGTATTTACAATTAAACTTTACCTTAATAATAAAATAACAGCTTTTGTTAAAACATTTGTGTGTTTCCATGGTACTAGAATTTTTTTTTCCCCTTTAGATAGAAACAATGATAATGCGATCCAGACGTGAGTTTTTAGGTGTGAAAGATGTGAAATATAAATAATTTTAGAATAACAAGTTATGCAAGTGCCAGTGATTGGAGTGGATCCTTGTTATTTATTGTGAAAAACTTTAACAAAACATCCTATCGATTTTAGATTAAACAATTTTCCTATTTTTTAAGCGCTTTCAAAAATAAAAATAAAATCGTCGTAATTTTTCGTGCTCTACCTAAAATTTTTCATTGGTTTACTGCGTACAACGAGAAATATTCCATAAAATAAACCAACGTAGGTGCCAGGGATTTAAAATATTAATACCTTAGCGTAACATAAATGATATATAAAGCCATCTCTAACATCAGGACTACCACCACCACATGAGGTTAATCTAACTTTAGAGCCCATTGTTTCAACCAATCAAAATTCTACAAAGGGCAACGTATTTACTTGTAGTAAGTACGAGCTTTTTTCACTCCTACCCTTTAAATATCACGGCCAATTTTCTTAAACACGTGACCAAGCGCCTTTTTTCCCCTGCAACCGCAAGTTTTGGATATTTTCTCCTCTTTTTTTATCATATTCATAACTGTTCAAGCTACGTATTGATTTTTTCTCACCGTTTGGAAATAGGGGTACTAAAAACAGATTTGTTTGTAGATAGTTTGTACAAAATTATTAATTAGTGAGCACAAGCAGACAAATGCGTCATCTATCACTGATCCGTGACTGTTTGCAAAACTGAGTTATACATACGTAAACATTCGAAGGGAACTTTCATCGTAAATAACAGATAATTACAGGCTCCAATCTTTAACTTAACTTACACCATAGGGGATAAAAATTTTTTTCGAATATTCAGAATTTCTATGTTTTTTTGAAGACTCTAAAGTCGTGTTAAATTTTGAAAGCCTTTTAGTTAAGATTAGCCCTCCTGCAATATGCCACAAAACAAGAAGACCAATATATTTTATAAATTAATTTCGCTAAGTTATGTTTACGCTTGAAATTTCGAACATTATTAGTTTTTCGGATTGTAATTATAATAAATTCTGGCATTGTATGGAATTCCATAGCATCTTCGTACGAAAGCCCTCTGATGTGATGTATATTGTGTTGCATTATTAGAATAGAAGAATAAATAAATTAAAAAAAATAATAAAAAATTGGCGGTATTTTTAAAGTATCAGATATATTTTTCTAGATAAACAGTGACAACGAAAAATTTCACTGGATTTGTAAGGCACCGCAAGTAGGAAATGTAGCTTGAGCAGGGATAAAGTTTTTTTTACTGTTACCATACGCATAAAACGAGCAGGGATTTTCATATAGATGGGAAGCAAGTAATTTCGGTTTATTAATATAGTCGAATGATTTTACGGACACCAAAGAGGTGGAATTAAGATCATAACGAGGATATTTTTAATAAGAAAGCGTAATACAGAAACGCAGGGCAACGAGATGTCCATCTTTGCTCGACCACTGATAAATCTAAGAGATATGCTGTACAGTAGAAGAACAGATGTTTTTGTAAGTTGAAATATTTATTTTAATTTTAAAAGCGTAAGACAAGTCCAAAGAGAAACATATAAATAAAAAATTTTTGTATTTTTTAGGATCCACAGCTTTTGAATGATAACAAAGTCATTAGCGATCTCTAAGGGACAATTTTAATCATCCATTCTTTATTGTGAAATATTGTACAGAACGACTATTATATGGATGAATAATTTGATGGATTGTTAAATAAGCATTATGCGCGTGTAATTAAATCATTGCCAATAGTAGATAGATTTTATTTGGGTCCCAATTGAGGCTAGTCAAACGTGGTGCTTTGCTTAATACCTAGTAGAAAAAAACACCGAGAAAAATAAAGAAAAATTTAATCTTTTAATAATTGTGTAATTTTTTTTTTTTAATTTGTACATTAATAATAATGTAACACAATAATGTGTCAATAATTTAAATTACCTGACGCATCACGGACAGTATCTAAGGGAAAGGACGGAACTTCCTAATTTACAAATCGTCATTATAATTAAAAAAATGCATGGTTTGGAAATTAATAAAATGTAAAATACATGTTTATTTTCTGTGTGGGTTTTATTTTTCAATATTAATCGAATAGTATGGATGCTAGGTAGGTTTCCGTAGTCTTTTCTAACAAAATGGTCCCATCCAAGTTTTTTAAAATTTATTTTATATTTTTCAAATACGATTTTTGATGATGACGATCTGTAAAATTCACGTGTCTTTAAAAATAAATGGTGATCTATTTGAATTTGCTTCTAACTCCTTCTACAAGATAATTTTTATTTTTAACTAACCAAGGAATAAAAAAACATTTTTTTACCAAAAAAAATTTCTTTTTTTTCCTTTATGGGTAGACCATGGGTAGAGTAGCAAGAAGCTTACTATTCAAAGCTTATGATTAGGAGAAAATTTATGTTTTTCTAAAGGGCAATAATAAAGAAATCTTTTGCGCCTTGCAGAATTGCAAAAATTTCTTCAACTATTAAGATAGTAACGGTTGAAAATTGCAAAATTCCAATTTTTCAAAAATTTGAAAATTTTTTACTAAAAAAGTATAACTATCAAAGAAAAATTGTAAGACATATTTTTTGCTTGAATCGTGCTTAAAAATACGAATGTTTTTTTTTAAATCAAAATTTCATGAGTTTTCAATTTGTTAACAAAATTTTTAATAACTATTGATTTGCAAATTTTACAGCAAGCCACCAACAAAAATCGTGTTAAGCAGGTCACAAACACATTTATTAAACTTGAGTAGGACTCTTTTATTAAAAATGGCCACAGGGAAACACGGACGCTCATAGTTAAAAATCCGAAAGTTACTTTCTGAAATACTTTCTTCCTTCTAGGGTCTATAAAAAGCTTTAAAACTTGTTATTTATTCAGTAAACGTATGAATATCAAATCAAGAAGTTACAATATTAAGTTTAAAAAACTTTGTGAATGTATGTAGGTTTTTATTTCATTTTCTTAACTATTATATAATTCAACAATAACTTTTAAAAATCTTTTTTTCAACACTTCAAATTACAATATCAAGTAAAGAATTTTTCTAATTAATTATGGAAAAATTTTCTGTTCCTTGTCAACATGGCGTTATTTAATAGTTGATAAATTCCTTTATTTATCAAAAATTAAGCATACAGAATAATAAACTGGCTAGTTACGTTTTTAGTTTTTTTAGGATCTTTACTCAATAGCTGATGACCAATGTATTAAAGATACAAATCTATTTAAGTTGCACGAGCTTTTTTGCATCAATTTTTTTTATACGATACAAAAACATAGTAGGGTATGTATAATTGATTCTGAGTGATAAAAAGTCATATCTCATAAGAAGTGATGCACATTTTTTTCGTATTTTTAAATAGTTTTATGACACTTACTGGGACATATTTAAGGTAGAAATAATTAATATGGTAGTATATTTATTTATTGACATTGTTTCTCTTAAAACATTTCATTCCTCCAATATTTGTAATACACGTTGCCTTAGTTGGTTACGCTAATATTATACGATTAGACTTATACTACTATTAGTTTTCAAAAATGACGATAGTAACTAACGAGGTAAATTTATAATTTTCACACGGTTGTTCAAACGATTTTTTTTAAAGCAAAAGTGGGTTACGTCTCATTCAACGAAATTGTAATGAAATCTTGTACTAACACAAAATTTATATACTGATGTTCGTATAATCCCTCAAAATTCCAATGTTTTCTTGAAATTTCAAGCCCTATCCTGGGGTAAAATATTTGTACCTGCGTGCACTTTTCCGCGGGAATCGTCTGACGTATACTCGTTGTACCCCTTCCATGCTCAGCAAAGGAAAAAAAACATGTGCACCTTGTTTGGTAGTTTGGCCACGATAAGGCGCTTGAATCAGTGGTAAAACCGAACTCGCCTCGTAGCACTTAGCAGTTGTAGCTCACTAGCTATTGCATAGAATTGCAGTCACGTCAGCAACCTTCTGAGTTATCGAGGCAGGTGGCGAAGATTGGATTTAAACGTGAGAACGAGAGGATAAGACCCTTGAGACCAACAGTCTCGTGCCACTTTTCTCTCAATCAAGAGGTTTTTATAGAGTATCTTCAACCACAATTCGCACTTATAATTTCTGACTAATCGAGAATTTCATGTTACACTAGAATTTGTATTAAAATGTCTGAAAAGGATTGGACTGAATCACCGTTTGAAGATCACCAAGTAACACCAATTGGTCCTTTAAACCAGCTTGGAATGTCGTTGGCGGGTCACCAAACTATGTCTCCTAGCAAAACGTCACAAGAGGCGAGGCAGTTGGAGATTAAATCAATATCTAAGGATGATCCTCGCCTCTTAAAGGACCATTTTAAGGTAAGGAAACGATCAATCATACACAAATATCTCATTATTTTTACATTAATCAAGAATTTAATAAAGTGGCGCATTTGTAGTTTAAACGTCTAAAGGAAATAGATACCACACTATTTGTTCCCAATACGCTCAACGTCATCGTAAGTACGGAAGTTTTTTGTCTAAGTCTTTATCTGGTTTAATGTCTCATGACACTATTTTATCTACATGCATAAAGATTATTTTATGAGAAAATGTTATTTAAAAAAATATGTTTGTGGTTTAGGTCAGTGGTACATCCGTTTCAGTGACGGGAAACAAAAAAGTTGAAAAAGATAAAATCAGAAATACTTCCCCAGAATTTAGCGTAAATTTTAACATCCCCGAACAATTTGATTCGGACAAGGTTGAGGCGTGGCTCCACTCAAACAATAACGTCTTGTATCTATATGCTCCTCCGAAAAATGAGCCAGTTGCCAATGTGTAGACTGTAATCAACAGTAAAAATATCGATTGACTCACGGTTATCGTCTACGAAAGAGAATGAAGAAGGAAAAATAATAAATGATGTAATTTCATTAGTAAATCTATTTTATTCACAAACAATTAATTAAAGAACTTTGAGATTTTATAGTTTTTATCATATTAATACAAAAGTAAAAATTATAGTTTGAACGTTTTATAATATGTTAATTAACAAACTTACACCGTTGTCGACTTGCTTTTTTTAATGTCAAGTACAATTTTGCTATCAATATTTCAATGAAAAAAAAAATTGTTTGTTTGCAAGTCCACGGCAAAAATATCTGCAACGATATAGACATAGTAGAATAAAGATGGTTGATTAGATACATCAAATTTTTTATCCACAATGGCTAGAAATTAACTAAGTCAAAAAGAAGAACCGAAATACTGTTATAAAAAATGTATTTAATTAAAGTTTAAATATTTCTATTTAAGTTACCTATTGATGGAGCATTTCAGTATATTTTCAGCCACCTCACTTTTTCAGGTATAATTAGCAATCATGTAAGTTATCTTTAGCCTTATATTTTCCTTTAGTAAAACTTATCCTAACAATATTTATGCTACTTTAAACAGTATTTTATTAACGTTGATTTAAGCTTAGCTTACTAATAATATGACGATTTAATTTTCTTGAAGTTGGGAATTCTAATTAATCGAACAAATCATTACAGAAAAAACTTTCTTCTTAATGTATCATTTAAAATACGATCAAATTAAGCGTGATCTAAGACATTAGATTTTAATGAAAAGTTCATATTATAAATTAACCTCGTTAACAGCATATTTTGTAACGCAATAAGTGAGAAATAAATTTTTAATTATTAATTGTTAATTTTTCAAATTAAAAGTTAACATTTTTTATTCAAATTAAATAGTACGTTAAATACTACGAATTAATTAAATTTTTCGTACAATGTCCACCTAAGTTCATTATGTTGTGCCATAATCAATCGTAATTGAGACAATCAATACAAGTCAATATTGTTACAATATTCTAGAATTTTATTAACGCACAATAGTACCTTACTATACGCTGTCGACGACCATCGATTGTCTTGAAGTGCACCAAACGCAAGTCAACGTGAACGACGTCTCTTGTATACGAAAAGATTTAAAATTTATTTTGTCTGGGAGGAATCTCACAATTTTTTTCTTTCTGAAGCTAGTATGTTAAAGTGTAAGAGGTTAAACATAAAAGTGAATAAAAAAAAAAAAAATAATATGTTTGACTTGCTAGTTTTACTATCCATCCAGTAAAAGAATGATCTTTATATCATAATTTTGAGTATAGACCATCTTGAAGAAAATACAATAGGAAATACAAAAAGCGTATTCTAACAAGATTTATAAATTTTGAATGAAACAATTCATCCGCAAATGTTATACGATCTAATTAAAGGATATGTGATGATTTTTCACCGTTTTAAAACAATTTTTACGTTTAAAGTGTTAGAAACGGCTGGAACTACGAAAGTGGTTAATTTATTAGAAAAGATATTTAATAAAGGCATAATATTAAATACCACTTTTCTTTTTAACATTTTGACCACATATGTAACGTAAAAAGGTTAGATGGTATAATTATCTATGCACCTAGTGCGTCATGTCAACACGATTTGCAATAGGCCCGTGGAAATGTTTGTGCTTGTCTTAGTTGGATGCGCACCATTATTTTTGTATCGTTTTAATGTGATATGATACATTATTTAACACTTGACATTATAAATTTTAACAAAAACGCAAAAACAATCTTACTTCAAACTAACATTTCTTACTACAAATAACAATGATTTTACCAACGATCAAAACTTTATCATTCCTTGTCAGTAATCAATATCAGAATTTTTTTCTCATCCTCAGCTTATTGTGATGTTTATTTCTTTTCAGATTTTTTAAAAACCTACGAAACTCCTTTAATTATTTTAAAATAATACCAAAACCTTAGGACGCCCAACTTCATGTTATCCAAGAAATAAAATCTGAAACATTTTCGGTTAGACATAGGTATGTACGAAGAGCTTACAATGTATTAGTTGCAAACTTTGACTTAACTTTGAGTGAGTAGAAAAAAGACGAGAGTAATAAAGTTTACTACGGTATAAATTACTTATTAAGACTTTAGTGAGCGTAGCTTCAATGTCTTACACAATCTATACGTTAGAGTAATTTTCAAAAAATGAGATTTGGAAGTTGGGCACTAAGGGGCTCGGCCTATGGGCGAGTTACTTTTTTATTTTAACTTACGGTACAAAAACTATTGTTTTCTACTTGTGATCATTTCTTGTTATTTTTTATATGTGTACGACTAAGTAACGGGTTATTCATTCGTTTAGTACGAAAGTGGTATTGTTAAAAGTACATCATTTAAAAATTTATTTTAGTGATTTACTGTATAAGTATAACCTTCTTATGGAGTATAAGGCCACAAAGGGCGCGGCTGTGGCTCTCTGTACTGAGAATATATTGAAAATGGCTTTCCATCATTGTATAAACGGTTGGTTTTCTTTGGTTTCCTAAGTTTTTTGATTCTCCTACATGGTTTTTTTAAAAAATACAGTATTATACGTCTGTGATATTTTTCATATAACAATACGATTAGGCTGAGGGCAAATCCACTTAATAAAAATACAAACAATGGGGCAACCTCAGTAAAACCGAATGATGTAAATGAAACTCCTTTTTCATTGCGAATAGTGCGAAGACTTTCCTTCCTTGCTCGAGATATTATTCCATTCTCTCGATACTTCTGAATGCTGAAAAAAAACAATGTTTAAATACTAAGACAATGATTTTTACTTGAAAATACTTACTGATGATTTAATAATTGAAGAAGTGGATCTCCTTTGTTCAAAGCTATAGCTTTTTTTCTAGAATGACCTAGTGGAATAGCTAAGATTTTACAATGGAAATGAATAGTTCTGGATTTCCGTAATATGCTAGACGAATAAAAAGCTACTCTGTCATTGCATATCTGAAATTATAAAAAAAATTTTGAATGATTTCTGTGCCAATAAATAATCGATTTTTATTGATTAACTCTTAATAGCTTTCAAAAATTGTTAAAATTGCTGTAATTTGGTAAGCTAGACTTACACTTACATATGGACACACACATACACGTGAGCGCGCCCACACACACATATATATTAATCACTTCCATAGAATTTATATCCATTCCGAAAATTTTTTTACTCAAGAATCGCAAATAAGTATCCTTCGACAAACAGTTTTACCACCATTTCAAGTAAAGTTACAAAATTGTATACGAATAAATGTTAGAAACAAGTTTTATATATTATAGTAAAAGATATTTCATTGTTTAATGTTTTTAAAAACAACCAACACACAAACTTAATATTTTACAGCACCTGCTTTAAAGCATCCTCTTGGGTTGTAGGTAGACTATTTTCATCCTTCAAAAATAATCTTAGTTCGTCGTTTATATTGTCCACTGAGCTCTAATAAAACGTCATACGATAAGGTTTTTTAATATAATGAAAAAAATACTTTTGGTTGAAACTTGATTAAATTACCGAAAAGTACTTTAAATCATCAGAGTTTTTTAAAATAATCAGTTGATATGTTTTGTCCTCTAGAAATTCACGCGCATTTCTAAATGGAATGTGTGGTATTGAAACTGTAGCAAAGCTTGTAAAACAGCCTGCGTACATGGAAATAATAATGAATGCTGTCAGATATAGCGACAGCCTTGCCATTTTTGAAGATACGGAATTGAATTGTACATCTGTAAATTAAAAAAAATATAAGTATAGTTGAGCAATCGTGTAAAAATTTTACGAATCCTTAATTATATTCAATAATATATGATGAATAAAAAGATTGAAGTTGTATATTTTGAAAACTTCGATAATTATAATCAATGGTTTTCCAATTTATCAAATGTAAGTTATAAATTAAATTAAATTGTAGTTTAATCGAGGTTTATAGGGGACTTTAAAAGTAAAGTCGAATTTTATTTTTTAAAATTCACTTGTCTAGTAGTACCATGTATTGATACAAAAAGTAGTGTAATATTCATTGTTATTGTTTCCGATTACTTTTTGCCTCTTTCGCAAAATTGCTAGCTTCTCTTTTAAGTAAAATAAGCATCATAGTAGTTTTTATCTTTTACAACTTTTTTGGCAATTTTGCGAAACGATAATAATAACGGCTCTATGACAAAAACTACTATTTCTTACTATTCGCTGTGAAAGTGAAGATAGCCAGCGCTTTAGTCGTCAAGTTTTTGCAACGCTGGCTGGATAGTGGACGACTTCTGTGATGCTAAATCCGCTATCAAATGTCAAACTAACCTTTTTGTGTTTTTTGGATTGTCAGATACATAAAAATTGACGTCATGTTTTATTTTAGTAGTAGCATCGAGGTTATTCTGCTCAACTTTGTTATAGGCGTATTTGTTATACACCCACTAAAATCACTTTACATATTATTTGAAGTCAAGAATATGGATAACATCATCTTTTAAAAACACTTACTCAACCATACAGAAATTATATTAATTGTAATAAATATTTTTTCTAGGTTTGGCATCGCCAAGGTCATCCACTATCCAGCCAGCGTTTCTAAACGTTCCCGTCAAGCGCGCTGGCTGTCTTCACTCTCACAGCGATGTGTTTCACTTCGTGCCCTTAAATCACCTGGAGTCCCCTCTGCTCTGAAGTGTAAAATGTTAAGCAGGCAAAAAATACCCACAGACATAATCTATCACTTTTCGCCCTCAAAAAGAAAAACGTCGTTCAAATTTTGGGCTCAAACATACAACAATCCTGCCCTTCACGCAAGAGATTTTTTAGATTACACTCATTGTACGAACACAATTAATTTTCGAACCAGTTAGAGCACGTTAAATTTAAAAGCAAATAGCAATTATGTATACGTCTATAATTATAAGTGTCAAAAAATTTATGGTTGTACTTGGCCAGCCAACCCGAAGATGATGTGAGAAATTCCTCATCCCTTTTCAATGAAAACCGCAATATTCTGTTAACATCAGTAAAATCTAATCTAACTTATGTGTATTATTATAATGTATTCATAAATAAAATTTACTTGTCATTATTCGGTAATCATGAATTAACTTATTATCTCTACCTCGGGGCGTTTTTAGTGATATTTGGACCTTTACATTTCCCTGGTAAGAAAATAGCTTATGCCACACCATTACCATCCAACCTGATAACCCTACAGACCCTCAAACCCAACTTTGCAGGTCCCGCTGGCCGCTGAATAGCCCCTAACATGATGGCGATTGTACAACGAAAACTTATATTTCTTTTTATGTATAAGTTTGTTTTTTAAAAAAAATCTTGGTTCGTATTTTGCAAAAATATGAATTGAAATCTAGAGGAACTAATTTTCAAGAATGTAAATTGAAATCTAGAGGAAGTATTTTTCGACTCAACGTTCTAAGGTTTCTTTTATTTCTCCAAAATTATGTCCATTGTGTACGTTATAGGTCACCAAGTACGACTTACATGCTCAATTGGCGCAGGTGTTTTTTATGTTTAGGTACAAGTTGCAAAAATTGTTTTTATTACCTAGGGCGCCAATCGCAGTGTTGGTTTTGTATCTGATGTTGCCTGTCACCAACAAAAGCACCGGGCCCGAGGGACTTTAATATTTAGGTTACTTAAATATAAAACCTAATTATAAAATATATTATTAATTTGGATTTTAATTTTGTAATTTTTTAAAATTTACAGATTTTTGGTCGGGGCGGGATGGTAAAAATTATTATTACTTAATATTTTAGACAAATGGTCAACTCATTTAAAAAAATATAATATTTTAACTTAGAAATTTGTTTTTGCATGTCATGAACGTACTTTCAAAATTTGTATCAAAAACATTTTTTTTTTGAGGCACACCTTCAATGTATGGTTTATTTTATTGATAATGTCACAAACAATGTGGGATTATACAATAAATTGATACAACTTTTTTGTGTATATAACAGGAAATTGTGTCACATTGACTTAAGCTTGTTTTGAAAATTTTTACCTCATAGCAGATTATCTTGCGAGCATAAAAATTTTTATGAAAAAGCGATGGATGTTAAAAAATTTTAAATGTCTTTCGTGTACTTGCGTATATCAATTTTTGAGTCATACGTGTTCAACGCTGTCGACACAAACAACATAGAGTACAATAAAATCAGTATTCTTGAGGTAATTTGTAATATTCAATTATTTTTTATAATCCAGACCCAATTTCTTTGTTTTGATTTCATACATTCAATTTTTAAGTTTACATAACAGTGAAAAGAGAGCAAAATGAATTAGCTACTCAAACAACTAATCTCAGTTATTCTAGTTTTATTTTAACAGTACATTTTATACGCTTAACCGTAACTTATTCAAGCTCAAAAATGTTGTTATTATATACAAAAAGCATGAAATCTGTAATCTATAGTCAATAGTAGCATCTATATTATATGCATAATAGTACGTAAACCACAAAAAAGGGTGTTACTCTGACTCAAATCCATGATCAAATTTTTTTTCTTTGTAGCCCATGACATTACAAGTAAAATGGGCCCAGTTTCAATAGTATGCCTCAAAAAAATTTTTTTATTTAAATGGGGGATCGAATTAGAACACTTTTTGTGGATTTTCTTAGGTATACGTTGAAAAACTACTTAAAGAAAAAAAAAGGCTAGAGAGCTATAAGAATATATTATTATCAAAGAGAAAGGCATCACATGATGCACAATGATGCCACAGTGAAAAAAATTAAATGCATGAAAATATATTAGTGATCTAATACATGAAAATAAAAATTAAAAGAGTCGATAGTGAGTCCTCCGTCACTTACTTCACGTTCGTATTATTTCGTAAATGATTATTACTTTAAAAAATGTATTAAAATTTATAGGATTAACGTCCTATGAACTAGTCCATAATTTTGTTTCAAGAAACATAAGAGAAATAACTAATAAAAATAGTACCGCTCGAAATGTACAACCCTTTGATAATTTTATTTAATGGATGTAAATAATCAAAAAAACCTTGAACGAAGTAGTATAAAATAACGTAATATTAACCTCGTGTTTGTATTTTTATAAGAAATCTTCCTTAATAGTTTACCTGTAAACTCCTGATGCACAAAGATTCGCCATACATTTAAAAAACCGTCTGACAATTTATGAACGAATCCTCTTCTATCTTTATGTAATACTAAAATCACACCAAATAATACTGAAGAAACAGGTACGAGTATAATCAAGAAAATCCAAATGCGTTTGCTAAAAACCTGTTTAATAAACAAGATAAAACGTTACATGAAATTAAAGTCATAAATATTCTTCAGTTGAAATATTTTACCTCAAAAAAAGCTTTCCATGGAATCTCCATAGTACCTGGTAATTTATAGTATAATGTATCTTGAAAATCCATAACTTCAATCGTTATGTCATATTTATCTAAATTTTTTTCACTCAAATACTCGCCAGAGAAAATAATACTCTCATTTAATAATTTTGTAGAATCAATTGATGTATTATTGACACTTTCATTTGATTCTTTCTTGACATGGGAATCATTTTTATACTTATAGGCCAATCCTGTTCTTAATGCAAAATCTTTAACTACTGATGAATAAAACGAAAAAGACTACGAAAATTGTAGAAAAAAATTTTAGTTTTTTAATTGCAATAATTGTGGTATTTTAAAATAAACCAAATTTTTTACTCAACAAATTCGTTACCTCAGCGATAATTGTAGCCGACGCCCCACTTAAATTCTTTCGCCTCTGAACAAAAGCTTGTTTGTCTATTACGGTCAATCCATCCTTCTTGCTCCACTCGAATAATTTATTAACTTGTAATTCATTTTGGGGCCCGACAGCGAACCATTCATGAATGTTTTTATTGTTTCCGCATTTTATTAAGACTTCACTTTCCATATTCAAGTGAAGGTAATTCTTTTTAGGATATCGGCAAGTGCTATCAATTTGTTCAGTAACGGCAGGCCGGAATAACAATAACCATACGTGAGGCGAAAGATTATGATGCCTCGAGAAACGCGTAAATTTTTCGAAATCATTGTCAGTATTTAAAAACGCCACGAAAAGGGTTTTTGAGTAATTTCTTAGTTTCGGATACTTTTCTGGAAGATCCGATATAGTCGAAGCTACGGAGTATACCATTTTACGCGAAAATTCTTTAACCATGTTAATCACCGAATGTATATCTGTGAATTTAAAGAAAAATTGCTGATATTTACTATTAATAATTATTATAATCGCTTTACTTTTACTCACCTTCGTTGTTCCTATAAATAATTCCTATGCTGGTGGTCGCATAGAACTTTTGTACATCCAAAATTACAGGAACTTGACTTTCCATGTTTTTCGCTGAATCACATGGCATGAATAAAACAACGGCGAATATTACAACGAGGCTAGTTAGCTTCATCATTTTTAACTGAAAATAGATTGAGAAAATATACACGTTTACTCACAGAATTAAATAAAATCATTGTATAAACGTACTCTGTACGAGTTAGTGAACGCAAGACTATTTTACGTGAGTACAACTACTAACGCATAGTGAAACAAATATTTTATTTAATTTAATTTACAATATTTATACAGCAGTACAATTTTTTTTTCTTGTTCCTCTGCCGAAAGTAAGACTTTGTTTCTTGATTTCGGGGAGCAAAGTGCCACATTCCCCCCAGGTAAAAAATCGCATGCACTACTCATAGGAAAAGTATTGTGCCATCCTCTGCGTGGTTCCCACCCTCACCTACGGCTCGGGAGGCAATTTCCTCGCAGAGCATGCTAAAATACTGTTTCTAATAAGCAGTAAATACGATTTTGACCTGAGAGGCAAAAACCTTATGTTGCACTTTTCTCCCTCAAATCAGGGAAAAACGTCGTATTTTTAGAGGAGGAAGAGAAAAAATCGTATACGGGTCTCGGGAACAAAGTACGGGTCATCAAATCATCTCCCGGGTGTTTGCCTCGCCTTCGGTTCAGGAGGCAATTACACACCCGGGAAGGAATGCCATTTTTTGCTCCCTTGGTGCGTAATATAGTATTTATAGTCTAAAATTAATCAAGTATGAAATTTGTGAAAGTCGCATTTCTATATTCTTATTTTTAACTTTTGTAACGCTATCATATTTTCATTATAGTTAACATTCTTTTAGTAATCCTAAATAAATTACAAAATTTACTTTATATTTTGTAAAATAGTAGATAATGTGCTTAGAAATTGAGCATTAACAAATCTCAAATTATTATTTTTTCAATCTCAATAGAAATAAAATATTTTCCGGAAGTATGTATACTTTAATCAAGAAATCTTGAATATGCTTTTGTTGTATAATTGTGTGGCACATAATTTTTTATACAATTTTATACATATCTACACTCTTACTTTAAAACCAAATTATAGGATTTTTAACCCTTTTTACCATTTTTTTGACATAATTTGTTACGAAAGTTACTTAACAAAACTATAAAAAATATTTGAAAAGCTTGACTTTCTTTATTTTTGATTTTTGATTAAGTAAGGTATACGTAAATATATGCATCTAAATTCGTCCAAATTCTAATTTTACAAATTTCATCGAATTTCTCAACTTCTTGGCTTTTTCAAGTACTATTTTTTTAAGCTTACCACTTCTTGACATCGTAAAAATACGTATAACTTACTATTTTTAAATCTTTAATGTTATTCTGCTTGTTATTGTACTCTAATAAGTAACGGATAATTAGTTACGGAAAAAATGAGGTGCACGAAACAAACTTAAATGTTTCAAAAGCATTCAAGGCTAAGACATTATTCAAATGTTAGTAACGTCAGATTTTTAGATTTTTTAAACAGTTGACATCTATATACAATTTTTTAAAGTTTTTAGTAAAACATTATATTGTTAATCTTCATTAGATGGGGAAGCTGTGATGAAATAAGTAGAAAAATAAGAATAAACTTTTTTGTAATTCATTATTTAGGATGCAAAACAATGTTAAAGTGCCTTCCGAGGTCTCCGTAACTATTGGTAACATTTTATTAGTTTTACATAAAATTTCTAAATAAAAAAAAAAGCTTAATTATGCTTGTTGAGTTAAGTTAACGCTGTTTTTAAAAAAAACAAAGAAATTATGTTGAAGTAATGTTTACTGTAAATTTCTACGTTAATGTGTACGAAACGCCCTCTATTATCCTCTCACATAGAAAACTTTAAGCTTTTCTTGAAACTCACTGCATTTTATAAATAAGAATTTATGTCAAATGTTTTTTTTCTTTCACACACGCTTACGAGAAAGAAATAGAAAATTGTATTTTTCATAGGGGCCACGTGTTATAATAACAATAAGCAAAGAAGTAATAATAATAGAAAAAATTATTTTCTTTAAGACATAACTTCGACAAAAGCTTTCAGTTATATAGCGTGCATTGCTCAGCTTAATATGTATCAAAAAAGTGCATCATTCAAGAGAAAACAAAAAGACTTTAATAAGAGCGAGATAAATCTATTTCTGCCAGAGAGAGAATTTAATCACGTACTTACTTGTTAACTTGATTCTCGTGACGCAAACAATGACTTTCGAAATCTCCTCAGATAAAGCTGGGTACGGCTGGAATTGGACGATCTTTTGATGCTGGGAGTTTGGGTTCTCGAGATTCACAGGACACTTTTCACGGATAAATATCGATTTGAGCACTAAATTCCTTTGACAAACTGTATAGGAAACGTAGAACACAGTAATCACTTGGGGTTGAGGTGTTGTCTAGCTGACGCACTGCGAGACAGTGACGTGGTAGGGCTATGCCTTGAAGGGCTTGGAATCCCCTTTCCCACCACCAAAATTTTCTGGCTATGGAGTGGGAAAAAAGTCACGCCCATCGACACAGTCAACCCCTTTCCAACTTCTCCTCATTTTATTTGTATTTCCGAAAACAAACAAAACGAAAGCCAATCGTCGTAGGACAAGTTGCAAAGAAACCAATACATGACAAAATTTCAAAGCAATGCACCATATAGGCTTAAAGCTACTTTCTATTGGAGATACACTTTATATAACAAGCAACTTTTCAGCAATGTATATTATCATTTTTTTAAATACTAAACTATTTAAATGTTTGGGTAACACAAAAAATTAAGTAGCAACTTAAGTTATATATCGAATAACTTACTCGTTTATTTACAACAGTTAATTGGTTGTATGTTAATTTAATCATGTTTCTGAAGTTCACTAAACAATTTAAATTATATATTTTAGGAATTATTCTGACCAATTTATGTGTAACTAGTACTCGATATTGAACTGTTACTTGGTATTCCATTAGTTTTTTGTTAAAGTAAAAAGTTAACTTTAAAACTGTATTACATTCTTAAACGCTATACCACAGTATTAACTACCAAATAGAATTCAAAAATTCACAAAACTTTGTTTATAGTATGATTTCCATGTGTTTAATGCTACATAAAAATTTGGTGTACATTTATTACGTCGTGTACTTATATCTTCGTTTGTTTGTTTAATTTTCTATAATACGAATTATGGGTTTATTTATTTTTAAAATTTTTAATTTTCATAATGTTGTAGAATAAGTAAAAACCGTCTGTTAATCTGATTAATGAATGAAAAAATATTCTTTGTCATTAAATTTGGGCATGATTAAACTTTATGATGGTTATTGAAGCTTTCGTTAGTTAAAAGGTCAGGTAATTTGTACTCCGCGAAAAAACAGCTTTAGGAATTACAATTTTTCTCGTCTATGTTTGTTCTATTTATCAGAAGTTTGTTCAGCAATGACTTATGATTCTATAAACTATTCTCTCTAAATTTAAATGAGCATTGGTATCATTAAATATTTAAATAAAGTTAAATTATCTCCGTCATATAGACACTAAGTGAAATATTACACACTGAAAAAAAAAATTATTAAAATATGAGAGATTTTTATTAATCTACATTAAAAATTATAATTATTCTGAACTGCTACTTACAAATCAGTTTTTTTTCGTTATAGAGTTAGTGAAGTTCCGGCCTCGTTACAATTGAAAAAGCCGTCATTTTTTTAAGAAAGAAAGTGTTCCGAGTCTGATAGGTAATTACAGTTTTTTTATGGTTATGGTTAAGAAATGGTCTTTCTTTGCAATAATTGAAAAGATCATTCATGATTGACCGTATAAACATTTTTTCTGGAATAAAAACCTCAAATTTATACTGGTTTATTTAGGCAAATAGTTTTCATTTAATTTCTCAATTTGACCCCGACTGCCTTTAAACCTTTTTTTTTTTTGTATGGCTGGAAGATACAAACAGATTAGTTTTAAAATGAGGGTTGAGTTCAAATTACATTAACAATTGACGTGGTATTCTCCGTTACTCCATAATACGGTCTACTAAAACACACCACGTGCGATTTCACGTATTTGGTAGCTAAAGTTGTTGTCAAAAAATCGCATGTAATATAAAAATCAATCCTATATTACCTATCTGCATTAACTTGAACATTTAAAATTTTTTGTAAGCTCCTACCTGTATAATAAAAAAAGTGCCATTACTAAATCTTCCATAGATATAGTACTTGATACAATATTGGGGCTCTATACTATATACACAGATATGTATAAAGTTCTTCTCCCAACGCACCCATCCTATTCTGCGGTTAAGGACATATATAATTAAAACAGCCCACACACTATCAGAAACATTTTTCTGAGCTTTTCCCTTCCGATGTCTGAGTTTCCTATAGCTCTATCTAGCATACATCAAAGAAGCGACACTATATAGAGTTGAGCCCAAGAAGTGTGATAGTACCAATGCGTACTATGTGCATGTCAATTGAATTTTACTACTGTACTACGCAGCTCTACTTATAATTTATTTATATCAGTTTGTATATGTCCTGCCCGTGTTTTTGTTTTACGTTTATTTTTCCTACCATCTGTTTTTTGGATCAAGCGCTAACCCTTTTGTAAGTAAATCATGTCATTGATTGAACGCTTTTTTTTGAGCGTTTGAATAAAATTACAAGCCATTTATTTGTTGGTGTCGAGGATTTTTTATGTTTGGAGCCTACCACATAGTGTTTGTGAGACTACCACATTTTGTGAGCACGTGGCTACTTCTCTGGCAAGGAAAAGCCACAAAAATCGGAAGAAGATATTGACAGCTATCTAAAAATAAGCAATAAAACACCAAATTATTTTGTGCAGCATGTATTAAATAAAATTGAAGGAAATATTCTATTTTACTTTTTTGAAATTGAATTAATTTGTATGCATCACTACTGTAGTTATATTTTTTGTTAAACTACATCCTAATTACTAAACAACAATTTTTGTTATGACATTTTTGTTTTTCATGGTACTAGATTTTTTACTTTTTTCCCCTTATTTAAGATAGAAACAATGATAATGAGATCCAGACGTGAGTTTTTAGGTCTGGAAGATGTGAGATTTAAATAACTTTAGAATAATAAGTTATGCAAGTGCAAGTGATTCAAAAGAATCCTTGTTATTTAATGTGGAAAACTTTAACAAAACGTTATATCGATTTGAGATTAAACAAATATCTCACTTTATAAGCGTATTCAAAAAAATAAAAAAGTCGTAGTAATTTTTCGTTTTCTACCTAAACTGTTTCATTGGCTTACTGCGTACAACGAGAAATATTCCATGAAATAAAACAATTTATATGCCAGAGATTTGAAATATTAATACCTTAGTATAAAATAAATAATATATTGAGCCATTTTTAATATCAGGACTACCACCACCACATGAGGTTAATCAACCGTTGGAGCAAATTGTTCCAACCAATCACAACCCTAGGCAGGACCACGTATCTACTCGTAGCAAATACGAGCTACTTTCACTTCTACCCTTTAAATATCACGGCCAATCTACTCAAACTAAAGAGCTTTTTCCTCCCACCATACCAGCGTTAACGCGAGCTTGACCGAGTACCTTTTTTCCCCTGCGACCGGAACTTTTGGATATTTTGTCTTCTTCTGTCATTATTTTCATGAGTATTCAAGCTATGTCGTGATTTTCTGCCTTTTGTTTGTAAATAAGTTGACGAAGAACAGATATTTTCGAATATGGTTTATAAAAAATAATCCCTTCTTTATCCCAGCGCCACAAATCACAGGCCAACAAACACACCTATGTATGCAATCTATTTTTCTTGTTTTGTTTGCACCTCTCATCTTTTTTCTCTTATTTTTTTATTAATTTTTTTTAATTGTTTAATTTACTGAAAAATTGTATTATTGTGAATAAACAGATCATTTAACTTGATTAAATAACGCTTGTTATCTTATTTCTTATAAACAAATTTATGAAGTTTAAATTACTATAACAAGAAAAATCATTCGATCTCTCGACCTGCTGAGTGACATAAATCACCTGTCCCTCATACAACTGCCAAGGCCTCTGACGTTTAACGTGCGATAATATATATATTCATATGCACATACAAAAAGCTGCAGCCAAAATTGACGCCCCTCTAATATCGAGTATGAATGATTATGAAAAAATATTTGGCAAACTAGCAGAAAATATTTTTCTTCGCAGGGAGGCCCATTGACCTATGAAAGTTCTTTGTTCAAGTCTTTGTCTGGTTGTACTTATAAATGATTTAATCTTTTTCATGTTTTATTTTATAATTAAATTTAAAAAATATTTGCCGACTAGTCCTATGCTTTAATTATTTTAAAATGACTACCACCTATACGTATACCATAGTGTATATACTATACTAGTCCAGTAAAAATCGTTTGCGGGTAAAAGTGGGTGATTCCTCACCAGCTGCTCTCCCCTATAGGAGAACTATACTATTAGCGGGTACGCGGTAGCCAAGGGCTTTAATAAATCATGTGCTAAGAGAGTCCTTTTTTGACGCGCTGTTGGATGTATTATTCATGTGCTACCTACCGATCGTGTCAAGGGGGTCGAAGAGCTACGAGACTAAATTAATAATAAGAGTGTAGTTGTGTCCTTGATCACTACATACCTGGTTAGGTATATAGTCCGATAACTCTTTGGCTTGACTTTTATAAAGTAGTCGATTGTCCTTTCCGTGATTCTTACGGATGAGTGTATTGATTTTTTCAATTTAGCCGATCGCTTCGGATAAAAGTCTCTTGCAAGAATCCAAAACGTCTTTTATTAGAAAAATATACTGTATCGGGTAAAACTCGAAACTCCTGAGACTCTTGCAAGACTGGCACAGTCACGTTAACGAAATTTAATTCATTTAAGTTTTATTTGTTTTTTTTTGTTCGTTTTTATAATGGATTTAACAACATTTAGATGGGTGTACGATACTCGAGAATATAAATTTATATAAAATCCGCCTATGTCTGACTAAACTCGGACTCGTACTACTTGAAATTGGATGACTCGCAGTTTCCTGATTGCAGACAAATGACGAGCTTACTTCATACCTCATGCCTAGGAAAAATTTTCGAAAATTTTTTTACGTTTGCTCGATGATCGTGGCAGGCTTAGGCGTTCCCAGCTAAAAATGCAAGCGGATTCTCAGGTGTCTCGAGGACGACCAGGTATACCCTCCGCCAGCACAGTCTCGCTAAACACTTGGTGTGTCGATGCTTACTGGAAGCTTCTCTGCAGTGTTGCCTTTGAGGTTGTACTTTGTTAGTGATTAAGCACGAGCCTTTTGAGTCAAATTGATCGAGACACTATTTGAATACGTGGCAATATCAATTTGAGAGGTAACAAGTATTATTTATCGAAACTCGTTAGTATTGATGTATATTGTATTCATCTCCTAGGGTTTAAATTTTGGTTAAAGTTTATCTGATTTAGTTGTCTACTATTTGAAATACAAATTTTCCTTTCGTACCTTAAGTACTACAATATTACAAACAACGTCAGATCAGATTCCCTAACGCAAGGGTATATCTGCAATCGTTTACAAATCGCTTTTTTTTCATAAATTATCTTATTAAATATATGTTCTTCGTCAAATTATTTACAAACGAAAATCACAAAATCAATACATAACTTGAATACTCATGGAAATAGTAACAGAGGAAAGACAAAATACACAAAAGTTGCGGTCGCAGGGGAAAAAAGACACTTGGTCGCGAGTTTGAGAAGATTGGCTGTGATATTCAAAGGGTAGGAGTGAAAGTAGCTCGGATTTGCTGTAAGAAGATACGGGGCCCTCCGTAGAATTGCAATTGGTTGAAACAATGGGCTTTAGCATTCGATTAACCAGGTGTGGTGGTGGTAGTCATGATGTTGGGAATGGTTTAATATATTATTTATTTCATTCCAAGGTATTAATTTTATAAATCCCTGTCAGCTGCGTTGGTTTATTTTTTGGAATATTTTTCGTTCTACGCCGAGAACTAATAAAGAACATAAGGTAGAAAAAAAAAAATACCAGGATTTACTTTGATTTTAGGGAGATACTTAAAAAAGTAAAAAATCGCTTGTTGCAGAATCGGTAGGATGCCTAATTGAAATTTTTTATAATTAATATTAAGGACCTACTTGAATCACTTGAACTTGCGTAACTTATTATTCTAAAATTATTTAAATCTTATATCTTCTAGACCAAGAAATTCATGTTTGGATCGTAGAATTATTGTTTCTATCTTAAGAAAAGAAAAAAAAAAGTAAAAAATCTTATACCATGAAAAACAAAAGTATTGTAAAAAAAATTGTTGTTTAGTAATTAGGATGTAGTTTAGTTGAAAATAGAACTACAGTAGTGATGAATGCATAAAAATTATTTTTAATTTAAAAAAAAAAATTTTTCCTTCCACTTTATTTGGTATAAGCTGCACAAAATGATTAGGTATTTTATTGCTTATTTTGAGCTTGTGGTCACTATCATACGTTGATTTTTTTGGTTTTTTCTTACTAGAGAAACGGCCACGGTAAAATTAAGTCGCAACACTGTCTCTAAAAATAAAAAAGAACACACACCAACAAACAGCTGATTTGTACAAACACCCAAAAGAGAGTGTTCGATCAATAACATGATGTACTTACAAATCTGTCAGTGCTTGATTCAATAAACATATCATAGGAAAAGTAAATGTGGAACAAAAGCAGGTGCAGGACCTACACGAATAATTGTAAATATATTATGAGCAGAGCTGCGTAGTAGAAGGTGGTAAAACTGAATTGTCATGACATTGAATGTATCAGTCCTGACACGCGATATTTGAGGGAAAAAACTATTCTTCTTCAGCTCAACTCTATATGTAGTGTCGCTACTTTGTTTTATGCTGGAAAGTAAAGATAAAATATTAGAAATTTTTGACTTTGGTAGGGTAAAAGTTCGAGGAAGCGTTTTTAAGAGAGTAGGGGCTGTTGTAATTGTATATGTCCTTATCCGCAGGAAAAAAGGGTAGATACGTTAAGCAGAGGCCATGTACACATATATGTAAGTAGGACAGAGTGCTATTGTTGTACTTGGTACTGTAGTTACGGACAAATGAGCGATAGCACTTTATCTTGAGTTTAAAGGTAAAAGCTTAACCAAAATTCTGCAATGTTAAGGTACAAGCAAAAAGGTACGTATAATATTCAAATTGACTAACGTATGTGCTTCTAGGCTAGAATCTCTAATAAAAAATATCTTTAAGCATATGATGCATTGATTTAAAATTTTATCATGTATTGGTTTCTTTGCAACTCGACCTACGTGGATTGGCTTTCGTTTTGTTTGTTTTCGGAAATACAAATAAAAAGAGGGGAAGTTGGGAAGGGGTTGACTGTATGTCGATGGGCGTGACTTTTTTCCCACTTCACGGCCAGGAAGTTTTGGTATAGTGGGAAAAGGAATCCCAAACCCTTTTAAGCCGTGTCGTAGCCAGGATGACCAGATCTGATAACTAACAGCCGAATTGGCGATTTTTGACCAACTATGGCGTAAAATTTTTGTATATTTTGCACTTAGATATTTTTTGGTGACTTCACCTAAAGCTCCCCTGTATAAACTCAGCGTCCATCAAATACATGTACTTTTTATTGAATAAAATATTGAAGGCCAATTGCTCACTTGATAATTACGATTGAACATTCCTGAAGTTCGTTTTTAGCTGTAGCTGTAGGATAGACAAATCCTGTGGTTCTGAAACTTGGCTCAAAAAACCGAGAAAGTAAAATCAGTGCTGCATGTGCCTAGTACCTCAGGGTGGTTCTCAAATAAATGTAATATTTTATTTATGTCTCTATAAATTTTTATTTTGTAGTTGGTTTATTGACGATTTTTTTTATTTTTTTTATTTCTTATTTCAAAATGAATCTCTTATATATCTAAAATTTGTTCTGCACTTTTTTATTGTATCTTGTTACTTAATGCAGGGATAAAAAAATTTTTTCGAAGAAGAAGTGAAAAATATTATATGCATTAGTTATTTATGCTAATGAAAATTGTGTGGCAAGTTGTTATAAAAAAAAAAGCTTAATTTTTCGCAAAACATAGATCAAGCCACTGTATGTATTGAATATTAAAAAGATTTAAAGATAACAAAAAAAATAGTAAACAGTTAATTTTTTTTTTTTTAGGCTTTTTACACTTGCACGTCTATAGTAGCTAACATTTTTATTTTTCAATACTTAACGTATATAATGTTAAAAACAGTTGTTACGCTGTATTTTTAAAAATAATACAGACACAAAAGGTAGTACAATTTACCTCATACACCGTATCACATGCTTTATACGTATATTTTTGCTTGACTTTTATGCTATTCATCTTGCAAAAAGTGCACTTTCCTTAAAATAAAATTTTTTTAACTCATTTCCGACCAATTGTATTTTTTTCATTTTTATTGATATAAAAATGTCATACATTTTTTTTAATAAAACAACTTTTTTTTTTTACAATACAAAATAAATATTTTTCAAACAAAAAAAGGAGGGGCTTATTCAACGAGAATAAAGTTTATTGCAAAGTTTTTTGATAATTATATTTTAATACTATATAATGTTTATAACTTGCATCATATTGCTGATGATGTCAAAAATATGAAGTGTTCGTTGAATGAAATTTGAGCTTTTGATTTTGAAAGCACTCTAGGCGTAACAAAAGAGCAGATTGCTAGTGGATACAAGCCTCTCGTTTAGCTATGCAAAAAAATCGAAGAGAAACGCTTAATAAACAATAAAAAAAAAAAGAAAAACAATTAAATTTAACAATTATAAAATCCAGTAAAAACCAGAAACAAATTTATTTGGAAAAAGTGAATTACATGGAATTTGACATTTGGATTCAAGAACCAATCAATGTTGTGTTGACAAAAGACTCTGTAAAGTGATAAAAATTAAACAAATGGCTATGAATCCAACTAGTGCTCTTGGCGATTCTAAAGTTACTTTAGAGCAGTTACTTATTCTTGGACCTGGCTTTACGTACCCGAGCGATTCAACACTTATAAATATGTAGAAAGTCAAAAAAGATTTTGAAAAGAAAGTGGAAAATTTTAACATGAATAATATACAATCGAAACTAATTTTATTTAAAATTTTTGAACTTTTGGAAGATGATAGTACATTGTTCATTGTTCCACTGCTACATTAATGTAAAAAATATGTATAGGCTGTGCATAGGAAAGTGTATTTTACAATGACGAAAGCGTATGATTATAACATTGACAGTGCTTACTGTTTGTGCTTCATTACATGTGCATGAGGAAGCAATTGGCAAACGAAGTGAATTGATTGTTATTATTTGCATCAACAGTGAAAGGTGTTAGTAACTACGTGAGACAACTGTTAATATGAACAATTATTGTGTTAGTGTCATTGTATATACGTTATTCGAAATTCTTGATGGTTATAATAAAGTAAACACTGCAGTTTGTTCTGCTGACTACTTTTAATCTTCATCAGTATCAAATTTGTACTCTGTAAAGGTAAAAAACAAAATTTTTTTTCTTATGACTATGATGACCTTTTGTACGTGATGAGTTTCATTACAGATAAACAGTAAATTTGTCATAGTAAAAATTGATAGCAGCGCAAAAGAATTTTCTGAGCCTTTCATTGTACATGTCACTTTTATTGGTGTTGATAACGTAACAGGCCAAAGATACAACATTTTATATGCCTCTTCCATAGACAGACGATGATATTCAAGTCATATCCAACTTTGTAAGCAGTAGTGCAATTCCACCGCCTACTTTGTCTTACTTATAAAATTTTCAAAATGTATATATATATATTTTAGATACGTACGAAGAAGCATTGATACATCTGAGCTCTATGACATTCATACCCAAGAAACCTCGATCTTTGTTTACTATATCTAAAACAACGTGCTCAGAAGCAGGGAAAAGTATATCTTTAAAATCAAATGCTTCATCGTCAAAAGTCATTGACAAAACTTCGACGGATAACATGTACATCTTATTTTGTGTTCAAAGCCTTTCAGAGGCAATAAAGACTGGTACTGCAAGTCTTGCTGAAAATGTTGAGGAACAATCAAAAGGTTTTAATGTATAATTATCAACGTATGTATAAATATTCTTTACACACATTCATGTAGTAACCATTGCGTACGTAATTATTTTTCACAAATCCACTATGAAAATATATACGATAGATATCTTTATTATCAAACCTATATTTATCCTGTAAATTCATAAATAAAGTTCGTATAGACATAATTTTATCATCATAAGTTTGTTTAGCCTTAATTAACAAGTCTATAAAACTATTCCTTCTAAAATTCAAATGAGCATTATTACCATAAAATATTTAAATAAAATTTAAGTATCCTTGTCAAAAATAAACTAAAATAAATATAACAAATTAAAAAAAATTTTTTAAATTAAAATATGAGAGTTCTTTTATTAATCTTTTTTAAAAACTACAATTATTATGAGCTGCTAAACTGACCCGTTTTTTCTGTCGTTGAGTCAGAAATTCCAGCCAACTTACGACTGAAAAGGCCGTCCTTTTTGTAAGAAGGAAAGTGCGCTGAGTCTGAAAGACAATTATAGTTTTTTTATAGTTATGGTTCAAAATGGTATTTTTTTGCAATCATTATAAAAATCATTTATGATTTACCATAGAAACAATTTTTCTGGAATAAAACACTGAAATTTGTACTGGTTCATTTAGGCAAATAGTTTTCATTTAATTTCTCAATTTGACTCCAACTGCCCTTAAACCTTTTTTTTGTTGTATGGCTGGAAGATACAAACAGATTATTTTTAAAATGAGGGTTGAGTTCAAATTACATTAACAATTGACGTGGTATTCTCCGTTACTCCATAATACGGTCTACTAAAATACACCACGTGCAATTTCACGTATTTGCTAGCTAAAATTGCTGTCTAAAACTCGCATACAATATATGAATCAATTCGATATTAGCTATCTGCATTAACTTGAACATTTAAAATTTTTTGTAAGCTCCAACCTAAATAAAAAAAAAAATGTCATTACTAAATCTTCCGTAGACAGTACTTGATGCAATATTAGGGCTCTATACTAAATACACAGATATGTACAAAAACATCTCCCAACGCACCCATCCTCTTCTGCGGTTAAGGACATACATAATTAAAACGGCCCATACGCTTTTAGAAACGTTTTTCTGAGCTTTCTCCTTCCGACGTCTAAAATTTACCATAAGTAGCACTATCCATCATAAATCAAAGAAGCGAGACTATATGGAGTTGAGCCCAAAAAGCGTGACAGTACCAATGCGTACAATGTCCATGACAATTCAGTTTCACCACCTGCTACTACGCAGCTCTACTTATAATTTATTTATATCTGTTTGTGAATCTCCTGCCCGTGTTTTTTTTTTACGTTTATTTTTTCTATGATCTTTTTTTAGTACAAGCACTGACCCATTTGTAAATAAATCATGTCATTGATCGAAAGCTTTCTTTTGGGTGATTGTATAAAATCTCAAGCCATTTATTTGTTGGTGTGTAGGATTTTTATGTTTCAAGCATATGTGGTAGTTTTAAGAACACGTAGCTACTTCTCTGGCAAGGAAAGACCAAAGAAATCGAAGTATGATATTGACCGCAATCTTAAAATAAGCAATAAAACATCTTATATTTTTGTGCAGCGCGTACTGACTTTACTGTAGTTGTATTTACAATTAAACTTTACCTTAATAATAAAATAACAGCTTTTGTTAAAACATTTGTGTGTTTCCATGGTACTAGAATTTTTTTTTCCCCTTTAGATAGAAACAATGATAATGCGATCCAGACGTGAGTTTTTAGGTGTGAAAGATGTGAAATATAAATAATTTTAGAATAACAAGTTATGCAAGTGCCAGTGATTGGAGTGGATCCTTGTTATTTATTGTGAAAAACTTTAACAAAACATCCTATCGATTTTAGATTAAACAATTTTCCTATTTTTTAAGCGCTTTCAAAAATAAAAATAAAATCGTCGTAATTTTTCGTGCTCTACCTAAAATTTTTCATTGGTTTACTGCGTACAACGAGAAATATTCCATAAAATAAACCAACGTAGGTGCCAGGGATTTAAAATATTAATACCTTAGCGTAACATAAATGATATATAAAGCCATCTCTAACATCAGGACTACCACCACCACATGAGGTTAATCTAACTTTAGAGCCCATTGTTTCAACCAATCAAAATTCTACAAAGGGCAACGTATTTACTTGTAGTAAGTACGAGCTTTTTTCACTCCTACCCTTTAAATATCACGGCCAATTTTCTTAAACACGTGACCAAGCGCCTTTTTTCCCCTGCAACCGCAAGTTTTGGATATTTTCTCCTCTTTTTTTATCATATTCATAACTGTTCAAGCTACGTATTGATTTTTTCTCACCGTTTGGAAATAGGGGTACTAAAAACAGATTTGTTTGTAGATAGTTTGTACAAAATTATTAATTAGTGAGCACAAGCAGACAAATGCGTCATCTATCACTGATCCGTGACTGTTTGCAAAACTGAGTTATACATACGTAAACATTCGAAGGGAACTTTCATCGTAAATAACAGATAATTACAGGCTCCAATCTTTAACTTAACTTACACCATAGGGGATAAAAATTTTTTTCGAATATTCAGAATTTCTATGTTTTTTTGAAGACTCTAAAGTCGTGTTAAATTTTGAAAGCCTTTTAGTTAAGATTAGCCCTCCTGCAATATGCCACAAAACAAGAAGACCAATATATTTTATAAATTAATTTCGCTAAGTTATGTTTACGCTTGAAATTTCGAACATTATTAGTTTTTCGGATTGTAATTATAATAAATTCTGGCATTGTATGGAATTCCATAGCATCTTCGTACGAAAGCCCTCTGATGTGATGTATATTGTGTTGCATTATTAGAATAGAAGAATAAATAAATTAAAAAAAATAATAAAAAATTGGCGGTATTTTTAAAGTATCAGATATATTTTTCTAGATAAACAGTGACAACGAAAAATTTCACTGGATTTGTAAGGCACCGCAAGTAGGAAATGTAGCTTGAGCAGGGATAAAGTTCTTTTTACTGTTACCATACGCATAAAACGAGCAGGGATTTTCATATAGATGGGAAGCAAGTAATTTCGGTTTATTAATATAGTCGAATGATTTTACGGACACCAAAGAGGTGGAATTAAGATCATAACGAGGATATTTTTAATAAGAAAGCGTAATACAGAAACGCAGGGCAACGAGATGTCCATCTTTGCTCGACCACTGATAAATCTAAGAGATATGCTGTACAGTAGAAGAACAGATGTTTTTGTAAGTTGAAATATTTATTTTAATTTTAAAAGCGTAAGACAAGTCCAAAGAGAAACATATAAATAAAAAATTTTTGTATTTTTTAGGATCCACAGCTTTTGAATGATAACAAAGTCATTAGCGATCTCTAAGGGACAATTTTAATCATCCATTCTTTATTGTGAAATATTGTACAGAACGACTATTATATGGATGAATAATTTGATGGATTGTTAAATAAGCATTATGCGCGTGTAATTAAATCATTGCCAATAGTAGATAGATTTTATTTGGGTCCCAATTGAGGCTAGTCAAACGTGGTGCTTTGCTTAATACCTAGTAGAAAAAAACACCGAGAAAAATAAAGAAAAATTTAATCTTTTAATAATTGTGTAATTTTTTTTTTTTAATTTGTACATTAATAATAATGTAACACAATAATGTGTCAATAATTTAAATTACCTGACGCATCACGGACAGTATCTAAGGGAAAGGACGGAACTTCCTAATTTACAAATCGTCATTATAATTAAAAAAATGCATGGTTTGGAAATTAATAAAATGTAAAATACATGTTTATTTTCTGTGTGGGTTTTATTTTTCAATATTAATCGAATAGTATGGATGCTAGGTAGGTTTCCGTAGTCTTTTCTAACAAAATGGTCCCATCCAAGTTTTTTAAAATTTATTTTATATTTTTCAAATACGATTTTTGATGATGACGATCTGTAAAATTCACGTGTCTTTAAAAATAAATGGTGATCTATTTGAATTTGCTTCTAACTCCTTCTACAAGATAATTTTTATTTTTAACTAACCAAGGAATAAAAAAACATTTTTTTACCAAAAAAAATTTCTTTTTTTTCCTTTATGGGTAGACCATGGGTAGAGTAGCAAGAAGCTTACTATTCAAAGCTTATGATTAGGAGAAAATTTATGTTTTTCTAAAGGGCAATAATAAAGAAATCTTTTGCGCCTTGCAGAATTGCAAAAATTTCTTCAACTATTAAGATAGTAACGGTTGAAAATTGCAAAATTCCAATTTTTCAAAAATTTGAAAATTTTTTACTAAAAAAGTATAACTATCAAAGAAAAATTGTAAGACATATTTTTTGCTTGAATCGTGCTTAAAAATACGAATGTTTTTTTTTAAATCAAAATTTCATGAGTTTTCAATTTGTTAACAAAATTTTTAATAACTATTGATTTGCAAATTTTACAGCAAGCCACCAACAAAAATCGTGTTAAGCAGGTCACAAACACATTTATTAAACTTGAGTAGGACTCTTTTATTAAAAATGGCCACAGGGAAACACGGACGCTCATAGTTAAAAATCCGAAAGTTACTTTCTGAAATACTTTCTTCCTTCTAGGGTCTATAAAAAGCTTTAAAACTTGTTATTTATTCAGTAAACGTATGAATATCAAATCAAGAAGTTACAATATTAAGTTTAAAAAACTTTGTGAATGTATGTAGGTTTTTATTTCATTTTCTTAACTATTATATAATTCAACAATAACTTTTAAAAATCTTTTTTTCAACACTTCAAATTACAATATCAAGTAAAGAATTTTTCTAATTAATTATGGAAAAATTTTCTGTTCCTTGTCAACATGGCGTTATTTAATAGTTGATAAATTCCTTTATTTATCAAAAATTAAGCATACAGAATAATAAACTGGCTAGTTACGTTTTTAGTTTTTTTAGGATCTTTACTCAATAGCTGATGACCAATGTATTAAAGATACAAATCTATTTAAGTTGCACGAGCTTTTTTGCATCAATTTTTTTTATACGATACAAAAACATAGTAGGGTATGTATAATTGATTCTGAGTGATAAAAAGTCATATCTCATAAGAAGTGATGCACATTTTTTTCGTATTTTTAAATAGTTTTATGACACTTACTGGGACATATTTAAGGTAGAAATAATTAATATGGTAGTATATTTATTTATTGACATTGTTTCTCTTAAAACATTTCATTCCTCCAATATTTGTAATACACGTTGCCTTAGTTGGTTACGCTAATATTATACGATTAGACTTATACTACTATTAGTTTTCAAAAATGACGATAGTAACTAACGAGGTAAATTTATAATTTTCACACGGTTGTTCAAACGATTTTTTTTAAAGCAAAAGTGGGTTACGTCTCATTCAACGAAATTGTAATGAAATCTTGTACTAACACAAAATTTATATACTGATGTTCGTATAATCCCTCAAAATTCCAATGTTTTCTTGAAATTTCAAGCCCTATCCTGGGGTAAAATATTTGTACCTGCGTGCACTTTTCCGCGGGAATCGTCTGACGTATACTCGTTGTACCCCTTCCATGCTCAGCAAAGGAAAAAAAACATGTGCACCTTGTTTGGTAGTTTGGCCACGATAAGGCGCTTGAATCAGTGGTAAAACCGAACTCGCCTCGTAGCACTTAGCAGTTGTAGCTCACTAGCTATTGCATAGAATTGCAGTCACGTCAGCAACCTTCTGAGTTATCGAGGCAGGTGGCGAAGATTGGATTTAAACGTGAGAACGAGAGGATAAGACCCTTGAGACCAACAGTCTCGTGCCACTTTTCTCTCAATCAAGAGGTTTTTATAGAGTATCTTCAACCACAATTCGCACTTATAATTTCTGACTAATCGAGAATTTCATGTTACACTAGAATTTGTATTAAAATGTCTGAAAAGGATTGGACTGAATCACCGTTTGAAGATCACCAAGTAACACCAATTGGTCCTTTAAACCAGCTTGGAATGTCGTTGGCGGGTCACCAAACTATGTCTCCTAGCAAAACGTCACAAGAGGCGAGGCAGTTGGAGATTAAATCAATATCTAAGGATGATCCTCGCCTCTTAAAGGACCATTTTAAGGTAAGGAAACGATCAATCATACACAAATATCTCATTATTTTTACATTAATCAAAAATTTAATAAAGTGGCGCATTTGTAGTTTAAACGTCTAAAGGAAATAGATACCACACTATTTGTTCCCAATACGCTCAACGTCATCGTAAGTACGGAAGTTTTTTGTCTAAGTCTTTATCTGGTTTAATGTCTCATGACACTATTTTATCTACATGCATAAAGATTATTTTATGAGAAAATGTTATTTAAAAAAATATGTTTGTGGTTTAGGTCAGTGGTACATCCGTTTCAGTGACGGGAAACAAAAAAGTTGAAAAAGATAAAATCAGAAATACTTCCCCAGAATTTAGCGTAAATTTTAACATCCCCGAACAATTTGATTCGGACAAGGTTGAGGCGTGGCTCCACTCAAACAATAACGTCTTGTATCTATATGCTCCTCCGAAAAATGAGCCAGTTGCCAATGTGTAGACTGTAATCAACAGTAAAAATATCGATTGACTCACGGTTATCGTCTACGAAAGAGAATGAAGAAGGAAAAATAATAAATGATGTAATTTCATTAGTAAATCTATTTTATTCACAAACAATTAATTAAAGAACTTTGAGATTTTATAGTTTTTATCATATTAATACAAAAGTAAAAATTATAGTTTGAACGTTTTATAATATGTTAATTAACAAACTTACACCGTTGTCGACTTGCTTTTTTTAATGTCAAGTACAATTTTGCTATCAATATTTCAATGAAAAAAAAAATTGTTTGTTTGCAAGTCCACGGCAAAAATATCTGCAACGATATAGACATAGTAGAATAAAGATGGTTGATTAGATACATCAAATTTTTTATCCACAATGGCTAGAAATTAACTAAGTCAAAAAGAAGAACCGAAATACTGTTATAAAAAATGTATTTAATTAAAGTTTAAATATTTCTATTTAAGTTACCTATTGATGGAGCATTTCAGTATATTTTCAGCCACCTCACTTTTTCAGGTATAATTAGCAATCATGTAAGTTATCTTTAGCCTTATATTTTCCTTTAGTAAAACTTATCCTAACAATATTTATGCTACTTTAAACAGTATTTTATTAACGTTGATTTAAGCTTAGCTTACTAATAATATGACGATTTAATTTTCTTGAAGTTGGGAATTCTAATTAATCGAACAAATCATTACAGAAAAAACTTTCTTCTTAATGTATCATTTAAAATACGATCAAATTAAGCGTGATCTAAGACATTAGATTTTAATGAAAAGTTCATATTATAAATTAACCTCGTTAACAGCATATTTTGTAACGCAATAAGTGAGAAATAAATTTTTAATTATTAATTGTTAATTTTTCAAATTAAAAGTTAACATTTTTTATTCAAATTAAATAGTACGTTAAATACTACGAATTAATTAAATTTTTCGTACAATGTCCACCTAAGTTCATTATGTTGTGCCATAATCAATCGTAATTGAGACAATCAATACAAGTCAATATTGTTACAATATTCTAGAATTTTATTAACGCACAATAGTACCTTACTATACGCTGTCGACGACCATCGATTGTCTTGAAGTGCACCAAACGCAAGTCAACGTGAACGACGTCTCTTGTATACGAAAAGATTTAAAATTTATTTTGTCTGGGAGGAATCTCACAATTTTTTTCTTTCTGAAGCTAGTATGTTAAAGTGTAAGAGGTTAAACATAAAAGTGAATAAAAAAAAAAAAAATAATATGTTTGACTTGCTAGTTTTACTATCCATCCAGTAAAAGAATGATCTTTATATCATAATTTTGAGTATAGACCATCTTGAAGAAAATACAATAGGAAATACAAAAAGCGTATTCTAACAAGATTTATAAATTTTGAATGAAACAATTCATCCGCAAATGTTATACGATCTAATTAAAGGATATGTGATGATTTTTCACCGTTTTAAAACAATTTTTACGTTTAAAGTGTTAGAAACGGCTGGAACTACGAAAGTGGTTAATTTATTAGAAAAGATATTTAATAAAGGCATAATAATAAATACCACTTTTCTTTTTAACATTTTGACCACATATGTAACGTAAAAAGGTTAGATGGTATAATTATCTATGCACCTAGTGCGTCATGTCAACACGATTTGCAATAGGCCCGTGGAAATGTTTGTGCTTGTCTTAGTTGGATGCGCACCATTATTTTTGTATCGTTTTAATGTGATATGATACATTATTTAACACTTGACATTATAAATTTTAACAAAAACGCAAAAACAATCTTACTTCAAACTAACATTTCTTACTACAAATAACAATGATTTTACCAACGATCAAAACTTTATCATTCCTTGTCAGTAATCAATATCAGAATTTTTTTCTCATCCTCAGCTTATTGTGATGTTTATTTCTTTTCAGATTTTTTAAAAACCTACGAAACTCCTTTAATTATTTTAAAATAATACCAAAACCTTAGGACGCCCAACTTCATGTTATCCAAGAAATAAAATCTGAAACATTTTCGGTTAGACATAGGTATGTACGAAGAGCTTACAATGTATTAGTTGCAAACTTTGACTTAACTTTGAGTGAGTAGAAAAAAGACGAGAGTAATAAAGTTTACTACGGTATAAATTACTTATTAAGACTTTAGTGAGCGTAGCTTCAATGTCTTACACAATCTATACGTTAGAGTAATTTTCAAAAAATGAGATTTGGAAGTTGGGCACTAAGGGGCTCGGCCTATGGGCGAGTTACTTTTTTATTTTAACTTACGGTACAAAAACTATTGTTTTCTACTTGTGATCATTTCTTGTTATTTTTTATATGTGTACGACTAAGTAACGGGTTATTCATTCGTTTAGTACGAAAGTGGTATTGTTAAAAGTACATCATTTAAAAATTTATTTTAGTGATTTACTGTATAAGTATAACCTTCTTATGGAGTATAAGGCCACAAAGGGCGCGGCTGTGGCTCTCTGTACTGAGAATATATTGAAAATGGCTTTCCATCATTGTATAAACGGTTGGTTTTCTTTGGTTTCCTAAGTTTTTTGATTCTCCTACATGGTTTTTTTACAAAATACAGTATTATACGTCTGTGATATTTTTCATATAACAATACGATTAGGCTGAGGGCAAATCCACTTAATAAAAATACAAACAATGGGGCAACCTCAGTAAAACCGAATGATGTAAATGAAACTCCTTTTTCATTGCGAATAGTGCGAAGACTTTCCTTCCTTGCTCGAGATATTATTCCATTCTCTCGATACTTCTGAATGCTGAAAAAAAACAATGTTTAAATACTAAGACAATGATTTTTACTTGAAAATACTTACTGATGATTTAATAATTGAAGAAGTGGATCTCCTTTGTTCAAAGCTATAGCTTTTTTTCTAGAATGACCTAGTGGAATAGCTAAGATTTTACAATGGAAATGAATAGTTCTGGATTTCCGTAATATGCTAGACGAATAAAAAGCTACTCTGTCATTGCATATCTGAAATTATAAAAAAAATTTTGAATGATTTCTGTGCCAATAAATAATCGATTTTTATTGATTAACTCTTAATAGCTTTCAAAAATTGTTAAAATTGCTGTAATTTGGTAAGCTAGACTTACACTTACATATGGACACACACATACACGTGAGCGCGCCCACACACACATATATATTAATCACTTACATAGAATTTATATCCATTCCGAAAATTTTTTTACTCAAGAATCGCAAATAAGTATCCTTCGACAAACAGTTTTACCACCATTTCAAGTAAAGTTACAAAATTGTATACGAATAAATGTTAGAAACAAGTTTTATATATTATAGTAAAAGATATTTCATTGTTTAATGTTTTTAAAAACAACCAACACACAAACTTAATATTTTACAGCACCTGCTTTAAAGCATCCTCTTGGGTTGTAGGTAGACTATTTTCATCCTTCAAAAATAATCTTAGTTCGTCGTTTATATTGTCCACTGAGCTCTAATAAAACGTCATACGATAAGGTTTTTTAATATAATGAAAAAAATACTTTTGATTGAAACTTGATTAAATTACCGAAAAGTACTTTAAATCATCAGAGTTTTTTAAAATAATCAGTTGATATGTTTTGTCCTCTAGAAATTCACGCGCATTTCTAAATGGAATGTGTGGTATTGAAACTGTAGCAAAGCTTGTAAAACAGCCTGCGTACATGGAAATAATAATGAATGCTGTCAGATATAGCGACAGCCTTGCCATTTTTGAAGATACGGAATCGAATTGTACATCTGTAAATTAAAAAAAATATAAGTATAGTTGAGCAATCGTGTAAAAATTTTACGAATCCTTAATTATATTCAATAATATATGATGAATAAAAAGATTGAAGTTGTATATTTTGAAAACTTCGATAATTATAATCAATGGTTTTCCAATTTATCAAATGTAAGTTATAAATTAAATTAAATTGTAGTTTAATCGAGGTTTATAGGGGACTTTAAAAGTAAAGTCGAATTTTATTTTTTAAAATTCACTTGTCTAGTAGTACCATGTATTGATACAAAAAGTAGTGTAATATTCATTGTTATTGTTTCCGATTACTTTTTGCCTCTTTCGCAAAATTGCTAGCTTCTCTTTTAAGTAAAATAAGCATCATAGTAGTTTTTATCTTTTACAACTTTTTTGGCAATTTTGCGAAACGATAATAATAACGGCTCTATGACAAAAACTACTATTTCTTACTATTCGCTGTGAAAGTGAAGATAGCCAGCGCTTTAGTCGTCAAGTTTTTGCAACGCTGGCTGGATAGTGGACGACTTCTGTGATGCTAAATCCGCTATCAAATGTCAAACTAACCTTTTTGTGTTTTTTGGATTGTCAGATACATAAAAATTGACGTCATGTTTTATTTTAGTAGTAGCATCGAGGTTATTCTGCTCAACTTTGTTATAGGCGTATTTGTTATACACCCACTAAAATCACTTTACATATTATTTGAAGTCAAGAATATGGATAACATCATCTTTTAAAAACACTTACTCAACCATACAGAAATTATATTAATTGTAATAAATATTTTTTCTAGGTTTGGCATCGCCAAGGTCATCCACTATCCAGCCAGCGTTTCTAAACGTTCCCGTCAAGCGCGCTGGCTGTCTTCACTCTCACAGCGATGTGTTTCACTTCGTGCCCTTAAATCACCTGGAGTCCCCTCTGCTCTGAAGTGTAAAATGTTAAGCAGGCAAAAAATACCCACAGACATAATCTATCACTTTTCGCCCTCAAAAAGAAAAACGTCGTTCAAATTTTGGGCTCAAACATACAACAATCCTGCCCTTCACGCAAGAGATTTTTTAGATTACACTCATTGTACGAACACAATTAATTTTCGAACCAGTTAGAGCACGTTAAATTTAAAAGCAAATAGCAATTATGTATACGTCTATAATTATAAGTGTCAAAAAATTTATGGTTGTACTTGGCCAGCCAACCCGAAGATGATGTGAGAAATTCCTCATCCCTTTTCAATGAAAACCGCAATATTCTGTTAACATCAGTAAAATCTAATCTAACTTATGTGTATTATTATAATGTATTCATAAATAAAATTTACTTGTCATTATTCGGTAATCATGAATTAACTTATTATCTCTACCTCGGGGCGTTTTTAGTGATATTTGGACCTTTACATTTCCCTGGTAAGAAAATAGCTTATGCCACACCATTACCATCCAACCTGATAACCCTACAGACCCTCAAACCCAACTTTGCAGGTCCCGCTGGCCGCTGAATAGCCCCTAACATGATGGCGATTGTACAACGAAAACTTATATTTCTTTTTATGTATAAGTTTGTTTTTTAAAAAAAATCTTGGTTCGTATTTTGCAAAAATATGAATTGAAATCTAGAGGAACTAATTTTCAAGAATGTAAATTGAAATCTAGAGGAAGTATTTTTCGACTCAACGTTCTAAGGTTTCTTTTATTTCTCCAAAATTATGTCCATTGTGTACGTTATAGGTCACCAAGTACGACTTACATGCTCAATTGGCGCAGGTGTTTTTTATGTTTAGGTACAAGTTGCAAAAATTGTTTTTATTACCTAGGGCGCCAATCGCAGTGTTGGTTTTGTATCTGATGTTGCCTGTCACCAAGAAAAGCACCGGGCCCGAGGGACTTTAATATTTAGGTTACTTAAATATAAAACCTAATTATAAAATATATTATTAATTTGGATTTTAATTTTGTAATTTTTTAAAATTTACAGATTTTTGGTCGGGGCGGGATGGTAAAAATTATTATTACTTAATATTTTAGACAAATGGTCAACTCATTTAAAAAAATATAATATTTTAACTTAGAAATTTGTTTTTGCATGTCATGAACGTACTTTCAAAATTTGTATCAAAAACATTTTTTTTTTGAGGCACACCTTCAATGTATGGTTTATTTTATTGATAATGTCACAAACAATGTGGGATTATACAATAAATTGATACAACTTTTTTGTGTATATAACAGGAAATTGTGTCACATTGACTTAAGCTTGTTTTGAAAATTTTTACCTCATAGCAGATTATCTTGCGAGCATAAAAATTTTTATGAAAAAGCGATGGATGTTAAAAAATTTTAAATGTCTTTCGTGTACTTGCGTATATCAATTTTTGAGTCATACGTGTTCAACGCTGTCGACACAAACAACATAGAGTACAATAAAATCAGTATTCTTGAGGTAATTTGTAATATTCAATTATTTTTTATAATCCAGACCCAATTTCTTTGTTTTGATTTCATACATTCAATTTTTAAGTTTACATAACAGTGAAAAGAGAGCAAAATGAATTAGCTACTCAAACAACTAATCTCAGTTATTCTAGTTTTATTTTAACAGTACATTTTATACGCTTAACCGTAACTTATTCAAGCTCAAAAATGTTGTTATTATATACAAAAAGCATGAAATCTGTAATCTATAGTCAATAGTAGCATCTATATTATATGCATAATAGTACGTAAACCACAAAAAAGGGTGTTACTCTGACTCAAATCCATGATCAAATTTTTTTTCTTTGTAGCCCATGACATTACAAGTAAAATGGGCCCAGTTTCAATAGTATGCCTCAAAAAAATTTTTTTATTTAAATGGGGGATCGAATTAGAACACTTTTTGTGGATTTTCTTAGGTATACGTTGAAAAACTACTTAAAGAAAAAAAAAGGCTAGAGAGCTATAAGAATATATTATTATCAAAGAGAAAGGCATCACATGATGCACAATGATGCCACAGTGAAAAAAATTAAATGCATGAAAATATATTAGTGATCTAATACATGAAAATAAAAATTAAAAGAGTCGATAGTGAGTCCTCCGTCACTTACTTCACGTTCGTATTATTTCGTAAATGATTATTACTTTAAAAAATGTATTAAAATTTATAGGATTAACGTCCTATGAACTAGTCCATAATTTTGTTTCAAGAAACATAAGAGAAATAACTAATAAAAATAGTACCGCTCGAAATGTACAACCCTTTGATAATTTTATTTAATGGATGTAAATAATCAAAAAAACCTTGAACGAAGTAGTATAAAATAACGTAATATTAACCTCGTGTTTGTATTTTTATAAGAAATCTTCCTTAATAGTTTACCTGTAAACTCCTGATGCACAAAGATTCGCCATACATTTAAAAAACCGTCTGACAATTTATGAACGAATCCTCTTCTATCTTTATGTAATACTAAAATCACACCAAATAATACTGAAGAAACAGGTACGAGTATAATCAAGAAAATCCAAATGCGTTTGCTAAAAACCTGTTTAATAAACAAGATAAAACGTTACATGAAATTAAAGTCATAAATATTCTTCAGTTGAAATATTTTACCTCAAAAAAAGCTTTCCATGGAATCTCCATAGTACCTGGTAATTTATAGTATAATGTATCTTGAAAATCCATAACTTCAATCGTTATGTCATATTCATCTAAATTTTTTTCACTCAAATACTCGCCAGAGAAAATAATACTCTCATTTAATAATTTTGTAGAATCAATTGATGTATTATTGACACTTTCATTTGATTCTTTCTTGACATGGGAATCATTTTTATACTTATAGGCCAATCCTGTTCTTAATGCAAAATCTTTAACTACTGATGAATAAAACGAAAAAGACTACGAAAATTGTAGAAAAAAATTTTAGTTTTTTAATTGCAATAATTGTGGTATTTTAAAATAAACCAAATTTTTTACTCAACAAATTCGTTACCTCAGCGATAATTGTAGCCGACGCCCCACTTAAATTCTTTCGCCTCTGAACAAAAGCTCGTTTGTCTATTACGGTCAATCCATCCTTCTTGCTCCACTCGAATAATTTATTAACTTGTAATTCATTTTGGGGCCCGACAGCGAACCATTCATGAATGTTTTTATTGTTTCCGCATTTTATTAAGACTTCACTTTCCATATTCAAGTGAAGGTAATTCTTTTTAGGATATCGGCAAGTGCTATCAATTTGTTCAGTAACGGCAGGCCGGAATAACAATAACCATACGTGAGGCGAAAGATTATGATGCCTCGAGAAACGCGTAAATTTTTCGAAATCATTGTCAGTATTTAAAAACGCCACGAAAAGGGTTTTTGAGTAATTTCTTAGTTTCGGATACTTTTCTGGAAGATCCGATATAGTCGAAGCTACGGAGTATACCATTTTACGCGAAAATTCTTTAACCATGTTAATCACCGAATGTATATCTGTGAATTTAAAGAAAAATTGCTGATATTTACTATTAATAATTATTATAATCGCTTTACTTTTACTCACCTTCGTTGTTCCTATAAATAATTCCTATGCTGGTGGTCGCATAGAACTTTTGTACATCCAAAATTACAGGAACTTGACTTTCCATGTTTTTCGCTGAATCACATGGCATGAATAAAACAACGGCGAATATTACAACGAGGCTAGTTAGCTTCATCATTTTTAACTGAAAATAGATTGAGAAAATATACACGTTTACTCACAGAATTAAATAAAATCATTGTATAAACGTACTCTGTACGAGTTAGTGAACGCAAGACTATTTTACGTGAGTACAACTACTAACGCATAGTGAAACAAATATGTTATTTAATTTAATTTACAATATTTATACAGCAGTACAATTTTTTTTTCTTGTTCCTCTGCCGAAAGTAAGACTTTGTTTCTTGATTTCGGGGAGCAAAGTGCCACATTCCCCCCAGGTAAAAAATCGCATGCACTACTCATAGGAAAAGTATTGTGCCATCCTCTGCGTGGTTCCCACCCTCACCTACGGCTCGGGAGGCAATTTCCTCGCAGAGCATGCTAAAATACTGTTTCTAATAAGCAGTAAATACGATTTTGACCTGAGAGGCAAAAACCTTATGTTGCACTTTTCTCCCTCAAATCAGGAAAAAACGTCGTATTTTTAGAGGAGGAAGAGAAAAAATCGTATACGGGTCTCGGGAACAAAGTACGGGTCATCAAATCATCTCCCGGGTGTTTGCCTCGCCTTCGGTTCAGGAGGCAATTACACACCCGGGAAGGAATGCCATTTTTTGCTCCCTTGGTGCGTAATATAGTATTTATAGTCTAAAATTAATCAAGTATGAAATTTGTGAAAGTCGCATTTCTATATTCTTATTTTTAACTTTTGTAACGCTATCATATTTTCATTATAGTTAACATTCTTTTAGTAATCCTAAATAAATTACAAAATTTACTTTATATTTTGTAAAATAGTAGATAATGTGCTTAGAAATTGAGCATTAACAAATCTCAAATTATTATTTTTTCAATCTCAATAGAAATAAAATATTTTCCGGAAGTATGTATACTTTAATCAAGAAATCTTGAATATGCTTTTGTTGTATAATTGTGTGGCACATAATTTTTTATACAATTTTATACATATCTACACTCTTACTTTAAAACCAAATTATAGGATTTTTAACCCTTTTTACCATTTTTTTGACATAATTTGTTACGAAAGTTACTTAACAAAACTATAAAAAATATTTGAAAAGCTTGACTTTCTTTATTTTTGATTTTTGATTAAGTAAGGTATACGTAAATATATGCATCTAAATTCGTCCAAATTCTAATTTTACAAATTTCATCGAATTTCTCAACTTCTTGGCTTTTTCAAGTACTATTTTTTTAAGCTTACCACTTCTTGACATCGTAAAAATACGTATAACTTACTATTTTTAAATCTTTAATGTTATTCTGCTTGTTATTGTACTCTAATAAGTAACGGATAATTAGTTACGGAAAAAATGAGGTGCACGAAACAAACTTAAATGTTTCAAAAGCATTCAAGGCTAAGACATTATTCAAATGTTAGTAACGTCAGATTTTTAGATTTTTTAAACAGTTGACATCTATATACAATTTTTTAAAGTTTTTAGTAAAACATTATATTGTTAATCTTCATTAGATGGGGAAGCTGTGATGAAATAAGTAGAAAAATAAGAATAAACTTTTTTGTAATTCATTATTTAGGATGCAAAACAATGTTAAAGTGCCTTCCGAGGTCTCCGTAACTATTGGTAACATTTTATTAGTTTTACATAAAATTTCTAAATAAAAAAAAAAGCTTAATTATGCTTGTTGAGTTAAGTTAACGCTGTTTTTAAAAAAAACAAAGAAATTATGTTGAAGTAATGTTTACTGTAAATTTCTACGTTAATGTGTACGAAACGCCCTCTATTATCCTCTCACATAGAAAACTTTAAGCTTTTCTTGAAACTCACTGCATTTTATAAATAAGAATTTATGTCAAATGTTTTTTTTCTTTCACACACGCTTACGAGAAAGAAATAGAAAATTGTATTTTTCATAGGGGCCACGTGTTATAATAACAATAAGCAAAGAAGTAATAATAATAGAAAAAATTATTTTCTTTAAGACATAACTTCGACAAAAGCTTTCAGTTATATAGCGTGCATTGCTCAGCTTAATATGTATCAAAAAAGTGCATCATTCAAGAGAAAACAAAAAGACTTTAATAAGAGCGAGATAAATCTATTTCTGCCAGAGAGAGAATTTAATCACGTACTTACTTGTTAACTTGATTCTCGTGACGCAAACAATGACTTTCGAAATCTCCTCAGATAAAGCTGGGTACGGCTGGAATTGGACGATCTTTTGATGCTGGGAGTTTGGGTTCTCGAGATTCACAGGACACTTTTCACGGATAAATATCGATTTGAGCACTAAATTCCTTTGACAAACTGTATAGGAAACGTAGAACACAGTAATCACTTGGGGTTGAGGTGTTGTCTAGCTGACGCACTGCGAGACAGTGACGTGGTAGGGCTATGCCTTGAAGGGCTTGGAATCCCCTTTCCCACCACCAAAATTTTCTGGCTATGGAGTGGGAAAAAAGTCACGCCCATCGACACAGTCAACCCCTTTCCAACTTCTCCTCATTTTATTTGTATTTCCGAAAACAAACAAAACGAAAGCCAATCGTCGTAGGACAAGTTGCAAAGAAACCAATACATGACAAAATTTCAAAGCAATGCACCATATAGGCTTAAAGCTACTTTCTATTGGAGATACACTTTATATAACAAGCAACTTTTCAGCAATGTATATTATCATTTTTTTAAATACTAAACTATTTAAATGTTTGGGTAACACAAAAAATTAAGTAGCAACTTAAGTTATATATCGAATAACTTACTCGTTTATTTACAACAGTTAATTGGTTGTATGTTAATTTAATCATGTTTCTGAAGTTCACTAAACAATTTAAATTATATATTTTAGGAATTATTCTGACCAATTTATGTGTAACTAGTACTCGATATTGAACTGTTACTTGGTATTCCATTAGTTTTTTGTTAAAGTAAAAAGTTAACTTTAAAACTGTATTACATTCTTAAACGCTATACCACAGTATTAACTACCAAATAGAATTCAAAAATTCACAAAACTTTGTTTATAGTATGATTTCCATGTGTTTAATGCTACATAAAAATTTGGTGTACATTTATTACGTCGTGTACTTATATCTTCGTTTGTTTGTTTAATTTTCTATAATACGAATTATGGGTTTATTTATTTTTAAAATTTTTAATTTTCATAATGTTGTAGAATAAGTAAAAACCGTCTGTTAATCTGATTAATGAATGAAAAAATATTCTTTGTCATTAAATTTGGGCATGATTAAACTTTATGATGGTTATTGAAGCTTTCGTTAGTTAAAAGGTCAGGTAATTTGTACTCCGCGAAAAAACAGCTTTAGGAATTACAATTTTTCTCGTCTATGTTTGTTCTATTTATCAGAAGTTTGTTCAGCAATGACTTATGATTCTATAAACTATTCTCTCTAAATTTAAATGAGCATTGGTATCATTAAATATTTAAATAAAGTTAAATTATCTCCGTCATATAGACACTAAGTGAAATATTACACACTGAAAAAAAAAATTATTAAAATATGAGAGATTTTTATTAATCTACATTAAAAATTATAATTATTCTGAACTGCTACTTACAAATCAGTTTTTTTTCGTTATAGAGTTAGTGAAGTTCCGGCCTCGTTACAATTGAAAAAGCCGTCATTTTTTTAAGAAAGAAAGTGTTCCGAGTCTGATAGGTAATTACAGTTTTTTTATGGTTATGGTTAAGAAATGGTCTTTCTTTGCAATAATTGAAAAGATCATTCATGATTGACCGTATAAACATTTTTTCTGGAATAAAAACCTCAAATTTATACTGGTTTATTTAGGCAAATAGTTTTCATTTAATTTCTCAATTTGACCCCGACTGCCTTTAAACCTTTTTTTTTTTTGTATGGCTGGAAGATACAAACAGATTATTTTTAAAATGAGGGTTGAGTTCAAATTACATTAACAATTGACGTGGTATTCTCCGTTACTCCATAATACGGTCTACTAAAATACACCACGTGCAATTTCACGTATTTGCTAGCTAAAATTGCTGTCTAAAACTCGCATACAATATATGAATCAATTCGATATTAGCTATCTGCATTAACTTGAACATTTAAAATTTTTTGTAAGCTCCTACCTGTATAATAAAAAAAGTGCCATTACTAAATCTTCCATAGATATAGTACTTGATACAATATTGGGGCTCTATACTATATACACAGATATGTATAAAGTTCTTCTCCCAACGCACCCATCCTATTCTGCGGTTAAGGACATATATAATTAAAACAGCCCACACACTATCAGAAACATTTTTCTGAGCTTTTCCCTTCCGATGTCTGAGTTTCCTATAGCTCTATCTAGCATACATCAAAGAAGCGACACTATATAGAGTTGAGCCCAAGAAGTGTGATAGTACCAATGCGTACTATGTGCATGTCAATTGAATTTTACTACTGTACTACGCAGCTCTACTTATAATTTATTTATATCAGTTTGTATATGTCCTGCCCGTGTTTTTGTTTTACGTTTATTTTTCCTACCATCTGTTTTTTGGATCAAGCGCTAACCCTTTTGTAAGTAAATCATGTCATTGATTGAACGCTTTTTTTTGAGCGTTTGAATAAAATTACAAGCCATTTATTTGTTGGTGTCGAGGATTTTTTATGTTTGGAGCCTACCACATAGTGTTTGTGAGACTACCACATTTTGTGAGCACGTGGCTACTTCTCTGGCAAGGAAAAGCCACAAAAATCGGAAGAAGATATTGACAGCTATCTAAAAATAAGCAATAAAACACCAAATTATTTTGTGCAGCATGTATTAAATAAAATTAAAGGAAATATTCTATTTTACTTTTTTGAAATTGAATTAATTTGTATGCATCACTACTGTAGTTATATTTTTTGTTAAACTACATCCTAATTACTAAACAACAATTTTTGTTATGACATTTTTGTTTTTCATGGTACTAGATTTTTTACTTTTTTCCCCTTATTTAAGATAGAAACAATGATAATGAGATCCAGACGTGAGTTTTTAGGTCTGGAAGATGTGAGATTTAAATAACTTTAGAATAATAAGTTATGCAAGTGCAAGTGATTCAAAAGAATCCTTGTTATTTAATGTGGAAAACTTTAACAAAACGTTATATCGATTTGAGATTAAACAAATATCTCACTTTATAAGCGTATTCAAAAAAATAAAAAAGTCGTAGTAATTTTTCGTTTTCTACCTAAACTGTTTCATTGGCTTACTGCGTACAACGAGAAATATTCCATGAAATAAAACAATTTATATGCCAGAGATTTGAAATATTAATACCTTAGTATAAAATAAATAATATATTGAGCCATTTTTAATATCAGGACTACCACCACCACATGAGGTTAATCAACCGTTGGAGCAAATTGTTCCAACCAATCACAACCCTAGGCAGGACCACGTATCTACTCGTAGCAAATACGAGCTACTTTCACTTCTACCCTTTAAATATCACGGCCAATCTACTCAAACTAAAGAGCTTTTTCCTCCCACCATACCAGCGTTAACGCGAGCTTGACCGAGTACCTTTTTTCCCCTGCGACCGGAACTTTTGGATATTTTGTCTTCTTCTGTCATTATTTTCATGAGTATTCAAGCTATGTCGTGATTTTCTGCCTTTTGTTTGTAAATAAGTTGACGAAGAACAGATATTTTCGAATATGGTTTATAAAAAATAATCCCTTCTTTATCCCAGCGCCACAAATCACAGGCCAACAAACACACCTATGTATGCAATCTATTTTTCTTGTTTTGTTTGCACCTCTCATCTTTTTTCTCTTATTTTTTTATTAATTTTTTTTAATTGTTTAATTTACTGAAAAATTGTATTATTGTGAATAAACAGATCATTTAACTTGATTAAATAACGCTTGTTATCTTATTTCTTATAAACAAATTTATGAAGTTTAAATTACTATAACAAGAAAAATCATTCGATTTCTCGACCTGCTGAGTGACATAAATCACCTGTCCCTCATACAACTGCCAAGGCCTCTGACGTTTAACGTGCGATAATATATATATTCATATGCACATACAAAAAGCTGCAGCCAAAATTGACGCCCCTCTAATATCGAGTATGAATGATTATGAAAAAATATTTGGCAAACTAGCAGAAAATATTTTTCTTCGCAGGGAGGCCCATTGACCTATGAAAGTTCTTTGTTCAAGTCTTTGTCTGGTTGTACTTATAAATGATTTATCTTTTAATCTTTTTCATGTTTTATTTTATAATTAAATTTAAAAAATATTTGCCGACTAGTCCTATGCTTTAATTATTTTAAAATGACTACCACCTATACGTATACCATAGTGTATATACTATACTAGTCCAGTAAAAATCGTTTGCGGGTAAAAGTGGGTGATTCCTCACCAGCTGCTCTCCCCTATAGGAGAACTATACTATTAGCGGGTACGCGGTAGCCAAGGGCTTTAATAAATCATGTGCTAAGAGAGTCCTTTTTTGACGCGCTGTTGGATGTATTATTCATGTGCTACCTACCGATCGTGTCAAGGGGGTCGAAGAGCTACGAGACTAAATTAATAATAAGAGTGTAGTTGTGTCCTTGATCACTACATACCTGGTTAGGTATATAGTCCGATAACTCTTTGGCTTGACTTTTATAAAGTAGTCGATTGTCCTTTCCGTGATTCTTACGGATGAGTGTATTGATTTTTTCAATTTAGCCGATCGCTTCGGATAAAAGTCTCTTGCAAGAATCCAAAACGTCTTTTATTAGAAAAATATACTGTATCGGGTAAAACTCGAAACTCCTGAGACTCTTGCAAGACTGGCACAGTCACGTTAACGAAATTTAATTCATTTAAGTTTTATTTGTTTTTTTTTGTTCGTTTTTATAATGGATTTAACAACATTTAGATGGGTGTACGATACTCGAGAATATAAATTTATATAAAATCCGCCTATGTCTGACTAAACTCGGACTCGTACTACTTGAAATTGGATGACTCGCAGTTTCCTGATTGCAGACAAATGACGAGCTTACTTCATACCTCATGCCTAGGAAAAATTTTCGAAAATTTTTTTACGTTTGCTCGATGATCGTGGCAGGCTTAGGCGTTCCCAGCTAAAAATGCAAGCGGATTCTCAGGTGTCTCGAGGACGACCAGGTAAACCCTCCGCCAGCACAGTCTCGCTAAACACTTGGTGTGTCGATGCTTACTGGAAGCTTCTCTGCAGTGTTGCCTTTGAGGTTGTACTTTGTTAGTGATTAAGCACGAGCCTTTTGAGTCAAATTGATCGAGACACTATTTGAATACGTGGCAATATCAATTTGAGAGGTAACAAGTATTATTTATCGAAACTCGTTAGTATTGATGTATATTGTATTCATCTCCTAGGGTTTAAATTTTGGTTAAAGTTTATCTGATTTAGTTGTCTACTATTTGAAATACAAATTTTCCTTTCGTACCTTAAGTACTACAATATTACAAACAACGTCAGATCAGATTCCCTAACGCAAGGGTATATCTGCAATCGTTTACAAATCGCTTTTTTTTCATAAATTATCTTATTAAATATATGTTCTTCGTCAAATTATTTACAAACGAAAATCACAAAATCAATACATAACTTGAATACTCATGGAAATAGTAACAGAGGAAAGACAAAATACACAAAAGTTGCGGTCGCAGGGGAAAAAAGACACTTGGTCGCGAGTTTGAGAAGATTGGCTGTGATATTCAAAGGGTAGGAGTGAAAGTAGCTCGGATTTGCTGTAAGAAGATACGGGGCCCTCCGTAGAATTGCAATTGGTTGAAACAATGGGCTTTAGCATTCGATTAACCAGGTGTGGTGGTGGTAGTCATGATGTTGGGAATGGTTTAATATATTATTTATTTCATTCCAAGGTATTAATTTTATAAATCCCTGTCAGCTGCGTTGGTTTATTTTTTGGAATATTTTTCGTTCTACGCCGAGAACTAATAAAGAACATAAGGTAGAAAAAAAAAAATACCAGGATTTACTTTGATTTTAGGGAGATACTTAAAAAAGTAAAAAATCGCTTGTTGCAGAATCGGTAGGATGCCTAATTGAAATTTTTTATAATTAATATTAAGGACCTACTTGAATCACTTGAACTTGCGTAACTTATTATTCTAAAATTATTTAAATCTTATATCTTCTAGACCAAGAAATTCATGTTTGGATCGTAGAATTATTGTTTCTATCTTAAGAAAAGAAAAAAAAAAGTAAAAAATCTTATACCATGAAAAACAAAAGTATTGTAAAAAAAATTGTTGTTTAGTAATTAGGATGTAGTTTAGTTGAAAATAGAACTACAGTAGTGATGAATGCATAAAAATTATTTTTAATTTAAAAAAAAAAATTTTTCCTTCCACTTTATTTGGTATAAGCTGCACAAAATGATTAGGTATTTTATTGCTTATTTTGAGCTTGTGGTCACTATCATACGTTGATTTTTTTGGTTTTTTCTTACTAGAGAAACGGCCACGGTAAAATTAAGTCGCAACACTGTCTCTAAAAATAAAAAAGAACACACACCAACAAACAGCTGATTTGTACAAACACCCAAAAGAGAGTGTTCGATCAATAACATGATGTACTTACAAATCTGTCAGTGCTTGATTCAATAAACATATCATAGGAAAAGTAAATGTGGAACAAAAGCAGGTGCAGGACCTACACGAATAATTGTAAATATATTATGAGCAGAGCTGCGTAGTAGAAGGTGGTAAAACTGAATTGTCATGACATTGAATGTATCAGTCCTGACACGCGATATTTGAGGGAAAAAACTATTCTTCTTCAGCTCAACTCTATATGTAGTGTCGCTACTTTGTTTTATGCTGGAAAGTAAAGATAAAATATTAGAAATTTTTGACTTTGGTAGGGTAAAAGTTCGAGGAAGCGTTTTTAAGAGAGTAGGGGCTGTTGTAATTGTATATGTCCTTATCCGCAGGAAAAAAGGGTAGATACGTTAAGCAGAGGCCATGTACACATATATGTAAGTAGGACAGAGTGCTATTGTTGTACTTGGTACTGTAGTTACGGACAAATGAGCGATAGCACTTTATCTTGAGTTTAAAGGTAAAAGCTTAACCAAAATTCTGCAATGTTAAGGTACAAGCAAAAAGGTACGTATAATATTCAAATTGACTAACGTATGTGCTTCTAGGCTAGAATCTCTAATAAAAAATATCTTTAAGCATATGATGCATTGATTTAAAATTTTATCATGTATTGGTTTCTTTGCAACTCGACCTACGTGGATTGGCTTTCGTTTTGTTTGTTTTCGGAAATACAAATAAAAAGAGGGGAAGTTGGGAAGGGGTTGACTGTATGTCGATGGGCGTGACTTTTTTCCCACTTCACGGCCAGGAAGTTTTGGTATAGTGGGAAAAGGAATCCCAAACCCTTTTAAGCCGTGTCGTAGCCAGGATGACCAGATCTGATAACTAACAGCCGAATTGGCGATTTTTGACCAACTATGGCGTAAAATTTTTGTATATTTTGCACTTAGATATTTTTTGGTGACTTCACCTAAAGCTCCCCTGTATAAACTCAGCGTCCATCAAATACATGTACTTTTTATTGAATAAAATATTGAAGGCCAATTGCTCACTTGATAATTACGATTGAACATTCCTGAAGTTCGTTTTTAGCTGTAGCTGTAGGATAGACAAATCCTGTGGTTCTGAAACTTGGCTCAAAAAACCGAGAAAGTAAAATCAGTGCTGCATGTGCCTAGTACCTCAGGGTGGTTCTCAAATAAATGTAATATTTTATTTATGTCTCTATAAATTTTTATTTTGTAGTTGGTTTATTGACGATTTTTTTTATTTTTTTTATTTCTTATTTCAAAATGAATCTCTTATATATCTAAAATTTGTTCTGCACTTTTTTATTGTATCTTGTTACTTAATGCAGGGATAAAAAAATTTTTTCGAAGAAGAAGTGAAAAATATTATATGCATTAGTTATTTATGCTAATGAAAATTGTGTGGCAAGTTGTTATAAAAAAAAAAGCTTAATTTTTCGCAAAACATAGATCAAGCCACTGTATGTATTGAATATTAAAAAGATTTAAAGATAACAAAAAAAATAGTAAACAGTTAATTTTTTTTTTTTTAGGCTTTTTACACTTGCACGTCTATAGTAGCTAACATTTTTATTTTTCAATACTTAACGTATATAATGTTAAAAACAGTTGTTACGCTGTATTTTTAAAAATAATACAGACACAAAAGGTAGTACAATTTACCTCATACACCGTATCACATGCTTTATACGTATATTTTTGCTTGACTTTTATGCTATTCATCTTGCAAAAAGTGCACTTTCCTTAAAATAAAATTTTTTTAACTCATTTCCGACCAATTGTATTTTTTTCATTTTTATTGATATAAAAATGTCATACATTTTTTTTAATAAAACAACTTTTTTTTTTTACAATACAAAATAAATATTTTTCAAACAAAAAAAGGAGGGGCTTATTCAACGAGAATAAAGTTTATTGCAAAGTTTTTTGATAATTATATTTTAATACTATATAATGTTTATAACTTGCATCATATTGCTGATGATGTCAAAAATATGAAGTGTTCGTTGAATGAAATTTGAGCTTTTGATTTTGAAAGCACTCTAGGCGTAACAAAAGAGCAGATTGCTAGTGGATACAAGCCTCTCGTTTAGCTATGCAAAAAAATCGAAGAGAAACGCTTAATAAACAATAAAAAAAAAAAGAAAAACAATTAAATTTAACAATTATAAAATCCAGTAAAAACCAGAAACAAATTTATTTGGAAAAAGTGAATTACATGGAATTTGACATTTGGATTCAAGAACCAATCAATGTTGTGTTGACAAAAGACTCTGTAAAGTGATAAAAATTAAACAAATGGCTATGAATCCAACTAGTGCTCTTGGCGATTCTAAAGTTACTTTAGAGCAGTTACTTATTCTTGGACCTGGCTTTACGTACCCGAGCGATTCAACACTTATAAATATGTAGAAAGTCAAAAAAGATTTTGAAAAGAAAGTGGAAAATTTTAACATGAATAATATACAATCGAAACTAATTTTATTTAAAATTTTTGAACTTTTGGAAGATGATAGTACATTGTTCATTGTTCCACTGCTACATTAATGTAAAAAATATGTATAGGCTGTGCATAGGAAAGTGTATTTTACAATGACGAAAGCGTATGATTATAACATTGACAGTGCTTACTGTTTGTGCTTCATTACATGTGCATGAGGAAGCAATTGGCAAACGAAGTGAATTGATTGTTATTATTTGCATCAACAGTGAAAGGTGTTAGTAACTACGTGAGACAACTGTTAATATGAACAATTATTGTGTTAGTGTCATTGTATATACGTTATTCGAAATTCTTGATGGTTATAATAAAGTAAACACTGCAGTTTGTTCTGCTGACTACTTTTAATCTTCATCAGTATCAAATTTGTACTCTGTAAAGGTAAAAAACAAAATTTTTTTTCTTATGACTATGATGACCTTTTGTACGTGATGAGTTTCATTACAGATAAACAGTAAATTTGTCATAGTAAAAATTGATAGCAGCGCAAAAGAATTTTCTGAGCCTTTCATTGTACATGTCACTTTTATTGGTGTTGATAACGTAACAGGCCAAAGATACAACATTTTATATGCCTCTTCCATAGACAGACGATGATATTCAAGTCATATCCAACTTTGTAAGCAGTAGTGCAATTCCACCGCCTACTTTGTCTTACTTATAAAATTTTCAAAATGTATATATATATTTTAGATACGTACGAAGAAGCATTGATACATCTGAGCTCTATGACATTCATACCCAAGAAACCTCGATCTTTGTTTACTATATCTAAAACAACGTGCTCAGAAGCAGGGAAAAGTATATCTTTAAAATCAAATGCTTCATCGTCAAAAGTCATTGACAAAACTTCGACGGATAACATGTACATCTTATTTTGTGTTCAAAGCCTTTCAGAGGCAATAAAGACTGGTACTGCAAGTCTTGCTGAAAATGTTGAGGAACAATCAAAAGGTTTTAATGTATAATTATCAACGTATGTATAAATATTCTTTACACACATTCATGTAGTAACAATTGCGTACGTAATTATTTTTCACAAATCCACTATGAAAATATATACGATAGATATCTTTATTATCAAACCTATATTTATCCTGTAAATTCATAAATAAAGTTCGTATAGACATAATTTTATCATCATAAGTTTGTTTAGCCTTAATTAACAAGTCTATAAAACTATTCCTTCTAAAATTCAAATGAGCATTATTACCATAAAATATTTAAATAAAATTTAAGTATCCTTGTCAAAAATAAACTAAAATAAATATAACAAATTAAAAAAAATTTTTTAAATTAAAATATGAGAGTTCTTTTATTAATCTTTTTTAAAAACTACAATTATTATGAGCTGCTAAACTGACCCGTTTTTTCTGTCGTTGAGTCAGAAATTCCAGCCAACTTACGACTGAAAAGGCCGTCCTTTTTGTAAGAAGGAAAGTGCGCTGAGTCTGAAAGACAATTATAGTTTTTTTATAGTTATGGTTCAAAATGGTATTTTTTTGCAATCATTATAAAAATCATTTATGATTTACCATAGAAACAATTTTTCTGGAATAAAACACTGAAATTTGTACTGGTTCATTTAGGCAAATAGTTTTCATTTAATTTCTCAATTTGACTCCAACTGCCCTTAAACCTTTTTTTTGTTGTATGGCTGGAAGATACAAACAGATTATTTTTAAAATGAGGGTTGAGTTCAAATTACATTAACAATTGACGTGGTATTCTCCGTTACTCCATAATACGGTCTACTAAAATACACCACGTGCAATTTCACGTATTTGCTAGCTAAAATTGCTGTCTAAAACTCGCATACAATATATGAATCAATTCGATATTAGCTATCTGCATTAACTTGAACATTTAAAATTTTTTGTAAGCTCCAACCTAAATAAAAAAAAAAATGTCATTACTAAATCTTCCGTAGACAGTACTTGATGCAATATTAGGGCTCTATACTAAATACACAGATATGTACAAAAACATCTCCCAACGCACCCATCCTCTTCTGCGGTTAAGGACATACATAATTAAAACGGCCCATACGCTTTTAGAAACGTTTTTCTGAGCTTTCTCCTTCCGACGTCTAAAATTTACCATAAGTAGCACTATCCGTCATAAATCAAAGAAGCGAGACTATATGGAGTTGAGCCCAAAAAGCGTGACAGTACCAATGCGTACAATGTCCATGACAATTCAGTTTCACCACCTGCTACTACGCAGCTCTACTTATAATTTATTTATATCTGTTTGTGAATCTCCTGCCCGTGTTTTTTTTTTACGTTTATTTTTTCTATGATCTTTTTTTAGTACAAGCACTGACCCATTTGTAAATAAATCATGTCATTGATCGAAAGCTTTCTTTTGGGTGATTGTATAAAATCTCAAGCCATTTATTTGTTGGTGTGTAGGATTTTTATGTTTCAAGCATATGTGGTAGTTTTAAGAACACGTAGCTACTTCTCTGGCAAGGAAAGACCAAAGAAATCGAAGTATGATATTGACCGCAATCTTAAAATAAGCAATAAAACATCTTATATTTTTGTGCAGCGCGTACTGACTTTACTGTAGTTGTATTTACAATTAAACTTTACCTTAATAATAAAATAACAGCTTTTGTTAAAACATTTGTGTGTTTCCATGGTACTAGAATTTTTTTTTCCCCTTTAGATAGAAACAATGATAATGCGATCCAGACGTGAGTTTTTAGGTGTGAAAGATGTGAAATATAAATAATTTTAGAATAACAAGTTATGCAAGTGCCAGTGATTGGAGTGGATCCTTGTTATTTATTGTGAAAAACTTTAACAAAACATCCTATCGATTTTAGATTAAACAATTTTCCTATTTTTTAAGCGCTTTCAAAAATAAAAATAAAATCGTCGTAATTTTTCGTGCTCTACCTAAAATTTTTCATTGGTTTACTGCGTACAACGAGAAATATTCCATAAAATAAACCAACGTAGGTGCCAGGGATTTAAAATATTAATACCTTAGCGTAACATAAATGATATATAAAGCTATCTCTAACATCAGGACTACCACCACCACATGAGGTTAATCTAACTTTAGAGCCCATTGTTTCAACCAATCAAAATTCTACAAAGGGCAACGTATTTACTTGTAGTAAGTACGAGCTTTTTTCACTCCTACCCTTTAAATATCACGGCCAATTTTCTTAAACACGTGACCAAGCGCCTTTTTTCCCCTGCAACCGCAAGTTTTGGATATTTTCTCCTCTTTTTTTATCATATTCATAACTGTTCAAGCTACGTATTGATTTTTTCTCACCGTTTGGAAATAGGGGTACTAAAAACAGATTTGTTTGTAGATAGTTTGTACAAAATTATTAATTAGTGAGCACAAGCAGACAAATGCGTCATCTATCACTGATCCGTGACTGTTTGCAAAACTGAGTTATACATACGTAAACATTCGAAGGGAACTTTCATCGTAAATAACAGATAATTACAGGCTCCAATCTTTAACTTAACTTACACCATAGGGGATAAAAATTTTTTTCGAATATTCAGAATTTCTATGTTTTTTTGAAGACTCTAAAGTCGTGTTAAATTTTGAAAGCCTTTTAGTTAAGATTAGCCCTCCTGCAATATGCCACAAAACAAGAAGACCAATATATTTTATAAATTAATTTCGCTAAGTTATGTTTACGCTTGAAATTTCGAACATTATTAGTTTTTCGGATTGTAATTATAATAAATTCTGGCATTGTATGGAATTCCATAGCATCTTCGTACGAAAGCCCTCTGATGTGATGTATATTGTGTTGCATTATTAGAATAGAAGAATAAATAAATTTAAAAAAATAATAAAAAATTGGCGGTATTTTTAAAGTATCAGATATATTTTTCTAGATAAACAGTGACAACGAAAAATTTCACTGGATTTGTAAGGCACCGCAAGTAGGAAATGTAGCTTGAGCAGGGATAAAGTTTTTTTTACTGTTACCATACGCACAAAACGAGCAGGGATTTTCATATAGATGGGAAGCAAGTAATTTCGGTTTATTAATATAGTCGAATGATTTTACGGACACCAAAGATGTGGAATTAAGATCATAACGAGGATATTTTTAATAAGAAAGCGTAATACAGAAACGCAGGGCAACGAGATGTCCATCTTTGCTCGACCACTGATAAATCTAAGAGATATGCTGTACAGTAGAAGAACAGATGTTTTTGTAAGTTGAAATATTTATTTTAATTTTAAAAGCGTAAGACAAGTCCAAAGAGAAACATATAAATAAAAAATTTTTGTATTTTTTAGGATCCACAGCTTTTGAATGATAACAAAGTCATTAGCGATCTCTAAGGGACAATTTTAATCATCCATTCTTTATTGTGAAATATTGTACAGAACGACTATTATATGGATGAATAATTTGATGGATTGTTAAATAAGCATTATGCGCGTGTAATTAAATCATTGCCAATAGTAGATAGATTTTATTTGGGTCCCAATTGAGGCTAGTCAAACGTGGTGCTTTGCTTAATACCTAGTAGAAAAAAACACCGAGAAAAATAAAGAAAAATTTAATCTTTTAATAATTGTGTAATTTTTTTTTTTTAATTTGTACATTAATAATAATGTAACACAATAATGTGTCAATAATTTAAATTACCTGACGCATCACGGACAGTATCTAAGGGAAAGGACGGAACTTCCTAATTTACAAATCGTCATTATAATTAAAAAAATGCATGGTTTGGAAATTAATAAAATGTAAAATACATGTTTATTTTCTGTGTGGGTTTTATTTTTCAATATTAATCGAATAGTATGGATGCTAGGTAGGTTTCCGTAGTCTTTTCTAACAAAATGGTCCCATCCAAGTTTTTTAAAATTTATTTTATATTTTTCAAATACGATTTTTGATGATGACGATCTGTAAAATTCACGTGTCTTTAAAAATAAATGGTGATCTATTTGAATTTGCTTCTAACTCCTTCTACAAGATAATTTTTATTTTTAACTAACCAAGGAATAAAAAAACATTTTTTTACCAAAAAAAATTTCTTTTTTTTCCTTTATGGGTAGACCATGGGTAGAGTAGCAAGAAGCTTACTATTCAAAGCTTATGATTAGGAGAAAATTTATGTTTTTCTAAAGGGCAATAATAAAGAAATCTTTTGCGCCTTGCAGAATTGCAAAAATTTCTTCAACTATTAAGATAGTAACGGTTGAAAATTGCAAAATTCCAATTTTTCAAAAATTTGAAAATTTTTTACTAAAAAAGTATAACTATCAAAGAAAAATTGTAAGACATATTTTTTGCTTGAATCGTGCTTAAAAATACGAATGTTTTTTTTTAAATCAAAATTTCATGAGTTTTCAATTTGTTAACAAAATTTTTAATAACTATTGATTTGCAAATTTTACAGCAAGCCACCAACAAAAATCGTGTTAAGCAGGTCACAAACACATTTATTAAACTTGAGTAGGACTCTTTTATTAAAAATGGCCACAGGGAAACACGGACGCTCATAGTTAAAAATCCGAAAGTTACTTTCTGAAATACTTTCTTCCTTCTAGGGTCTATAAAAAGCTTTAAAACTTGTTATTTATTCAGTAAACGTATGAATATCAAATCAAGAAGTTACAATATTAAGTTTAAAAAACTTTGTGAATGTATGTAGGTTTTTATTTCATTTTCTTAACTATTATATAATTCAACAATAACTTTTAAAAATCTTTTTTTCAACACTTCAAATTACAATATCAAGTAAAGAATTTTTCTAATTAATTATGGAAAAATTTTCTGTTCCTTGTCAACATGGCGTTATTTAATAGTTGATAAATTCCTTTATTTATCAAAAATTAAGCATACAGAATAATAAACTGGCTAGTTACGTTTTTAGTTTTTTTAGGATCTTTACTCAATAGCTGATGACCAATGTATTAAAGATACAAATCTATTTAAGTTGCACGAGCTTTTTTGCATCAATTTTTTTTATACGATACAAAAACATAGTAGGGTATGTATAATTGATTCTGAGTGATAAAAAGTCATATCTCATAAGAAGTGATGCACATTTTTTTCGTATTTTTAAATAGTTTTATGACACTTACTGGGACATATTTAAGGTAGAAATAATTAATATGGTAGTATATTTATTTATTGACATTGTTTCTCTTAAAACATTTCATTCCTCCAATATTTGTAATACACGTTGCCTTAGTTGGTTACGCTAATATTATACGATTAGACTTATACTACTATTAGTTTTCAAAAATGACGATAGTAACTAACGAGGTAAATTTATAATTTTCACACGGTTGTTCAAACGATTTTTTTTAAAGCAAAAGTGGGTTACGTCTCATTCAACGAAATTGTAATGAAATCTTGTACTAACACAAAATTTATATACTGATGTTCGTATAATCCCTCAAAATTCCAATGTTTTCTTGAAATTTCAAGCCCTATCCTGGGGTAAAATATTTGTACCTGCGTGCACTTTTCCGCGGGAATCGTCTGACGTATACTCGTTGTACCCCTTCCATGCTCAGCAAAGGAAAAAAAACATGTGCACCTTGTTTGGTAGTTTGGCCACGATAAGGCGCTTGAATCAGTGGTAAAACCGAACTCGCCTCGTAGCACTTAGCAGTTGTAGCTCACTAGCTATTGCATAGAATTGCAGTCACGTCAGCAACCTTCTGAGTTATCGAGGCAGGTGGCGAAGATTGGATTTAAACGTGAGAACGAGAGGATAAGACCCTTGAGACCAACAGTCTCGTGCCACTTTTCTCTCAATCAAGAGGTTTTTATAGAGTATCTTCAACCACAATTCGCACTTATAATTTCTGACTAATCGAGAATTTCATGTTACACTAGAATTTGTATTAAAATGTCTGAAAAGGATTGGACTGAATCACCGTTTGAAGATCACCAAGTAACACCAATTGGTCCTTTAAACCAGCTTGGAATGTCGTTGGCGGGTCACCAAACTATGTCTCCTAGCAAAACGTCACAAGAGGCGAGGCAGTTGGAGATTAAATCAATATCTAAGGATGATCCTCGCCTCTTAAAGGACCATTTTAAGGTAAGGAAACGATCAATCATACACAAATATCTCATTATTTTTACATTAATCAAAAATTTAATAAAGTGGCGCATTTGTAGTTTAAACGTCTAAAGGAAATAGATACCACACTATTTGTTCCCAATACGCTCAACGTCATCGTAAGTACGGAAGTTTTTTGTCTAAGTCTTTATCTGGTTTAATGTCTCATGACACTATTTTATCTACATGCATAAAGATTATTTTATGAGAAAATGTTATTTAAAAAAATATGTTTGTGGTTTAGGTCAGTGGTACATCCGTTTCAGTGACGGGAAACAAAAAAGTTGAAAAAGATAAAATCAGAAATACTTCCCCAGAATTTAGCGTAAATTTTAACATCCCCGAACAATTTGATTCGGACAAGGTTGAGGCGTGGCTCCACTCAAACAATAACGTCTTGTATCTATATGCTCCTTCGAAAAATGAGCCAGTTGCCAATGTGTAGACTGTAATCAACAGTAAAAATATCGATTGACTCACGGTTATCGTCTACGAAAGAGAATGAAGAAGGAAAAATAATAAATGATGTAATTTCATTAGTAAATCTATTTTATTCACAAACAATTAATTAAAGAACTTTGAGATTTTATAGTTTTTATCATATTAATACAAAAGTAAAAATTATAGTTTGAACGTTTTATAATATGTTAATTAACAAACTTACACCGTTGTCGACTTGCTTTTTTTAATGTCAAGTACAATTTTGCTATCAATATTTCAATGAAAAAAAAAATTGTTTGTTTGCAAGTCCACGGCAAAAATATCTGCAACGATATAGACATAGTAGAATAAAGATGGTTGATTAGATACATCAAATTTTTTATCCACAATGGCTAGAAATTAACTAAGTCAAAAAGAAGAACCGAAATACTGTTATAAAAAATGTATTTAATTAAAGTTTAAATATTTCTATTTAAGTTACCTATTGATGGAGCATTTCAGTATATTTTCAGCCACCTCACTTTTTCAGGTATAATTAGCAATCATGTAAGTTATCTTTAGCCTTATATTTTCCTTTAGTAAAACTTATCCTAACAATATTTATGCTACTTTAAACAGTATTTTATTAACGTTGATTTAAGCTTAGCTTACTAATAATATGACGATTTAATTTTCTTGAAGTTGGGAATTCTAATTAATCGAACAAATCATTACAGAAAAAACTTTCTTCTTAATGTATCATTTAAAATACGATCAAATTAAGCGTGATCTAAGACATTAGATTTTAATGAAAAGTTCATATTATAAATTAACCTCGTTAACAGCATATTTTGTAACGCAATAAGTGAGAAATAAATTTTTAATTATTAATTGTTAATTTTTCAAATTAAAAGTTAACATTTTTTATTCAAATTAAATAGTACGTTAAATACTACGAATTAATTAAATTTTTCGTACAATGTCCACCTAAGTTCATTATGTTGTGCCATAATCAATCGTAATTGAGACAATCAATACAAGTCAATATTGTTACAATATTCTAGAATTTTATTAACGCACAATAGTACCTTACTATACGCTGTCGACGACCATCGATTGTCTTGAAGTGCACCAAACGCAAGTCAACGTGAACGACGTCTCTTGTATACGAAAAGATTTAAAATTTATTTTGTCTGGGAGGAATCTCACAATTTTTTTCTTTCTGAAGCTAGTATGTTAAAGTGTAAGAGGTTAAACATAAAAGTGAATAAAAAAAAAAAAAATAATATGTTTGACTTGCTAGTTTTACTATCCATCCAGTAAAAGAATGATCTTTATATCATAATTTTGAGTATAGACCATCTTGAAGAAAATACAATAGGAAATACAAAAAGCGTATTCTAACAAGATTTATAAATTTTGAATGAAACAATTCATCCGCAAATGTTATACGATCTAATTAAAGGATATGTGATGATTTTTCACCGTTTTAAAACAATTTTTACGTTTAAAGTGTTAGAAACGGCTGGAACTACGAAAGTGGTTAATTTATTAGAAAAGATATTTAATAAAGGCATAATATTAAATACCACTTTTCTTTTTAACATTTTGACCACATATGTAACGTAAAAAGGTTAGATGGTATAATTATCTATGCACCTAGTGCGTCATGTCAACACGATTTGCAATAGGCCCGTGGAAATGTTTGTGCTTGTCTTAGTTGGATGCGCACCATTATTTTTGTATCGTTTTAATGTGATATGATACATTATTTAACACTTGACATTATAAATTTTAACAAAAACGCAAAAACAATCTTACTTCAAACTAACATTTCTTACTACAAATAACAATGATTTTACCAACGATCAAAACTTTATCATTCCTTGTCAGTAATCAATATCAGAATTTTTTTCTCATCCTCAGCTTATTGTGATGTTTATTTCTTTTCAGATTTTTTAAAAACCTACGAAACTCCTTTAATTATTTTAAAATAATACCAAAACCTTAGGACGCCCAACTTCATGTTATCCAAGAAATAAAATCTGAAACATTTTCGGTTAGACATAGGTATGTACGAAGAGCTTACAATGTATTAGTTGCAAACTTTGACTTAACTTTGAGTGAGTAGAAAAAAGACGAGAGTAATAAAGTTTACTACGGTATAAATTACTTATTAAGACTTTAGTGAGCGTAGCTTCAATGTCTTACACAATCTATACGTTAGAGTAATTTTCAAAAAATGAGATTTGGAAGTTGGGCACTAAGGGGCTCGGCCTATGGGCGAGTTACTTTTTTATTTTAACTTACGGTACAAAAACTATTGTTTTCTACTTGTGATCATTTCTTGTTATTTTTTATATGTGTACGACTAAGTAACGGGTTATTCATTCGTTTAGTACGAAAGTGGTATTGTTAAAAGTACATCATTTAAAAATTTATTTTAGTGATTTACTGTATAAGTATAACCTTCTTATGGAGTATAAGGCCACAAAGGGCGCGGCTGTGGCTCTCTGTACTGAGAATATATTGAAAATGGCTTTCCATCATTGTATAAACGGTTGGTTTTCTTTGGTTTCCTAAGTTTTTTGATTCTCCTACATGGTTTTTTTACAAAATACAGTATTATACGTCTGTGATATTTTTCATATAACAATACGATTAGGCTGAGGGCAAATCCACTTAATAAAAATACAAACAATGGGGCAACCTCAGTAAAACCGAATGATGTAAATGAAACTCCTTTTTCATTGCGAATAGTGCGAAGACTTTCCTTCCTTGCTCGAGATATTATTCCATTCTCTCGATACTTCTGAATGCTGAAAAAAAACAATGTTTAAATACTAAGACAATGATTTTTACTTGAAAATACTTACTGATGATTTAATAATTGAAGAAGTGGATCTCCTTTGTTCAAAGCTATAGCTTTTTTTCTAGAATGACCTAGTGGAATAGCTAAGATTTTACAATGGAAATGAATAGTTCTGGATTTCCGTAATATGCTAGACGAATAAAAAGCTACTCTGTCATTGCATATCTGAAATTATAAAAAAAATTTTGAATGATTTCTGTGCCAATAAATAATCGATTTTTATTGATTAACTCTTAATAGCTTTCAAAAATTGTTAAAATTGCTGTAATTTGGTAAGCTAGACTTACACTTACATATGGACACACACATACACGTGAGCGCGCCCACACACACATATATATTAATCACTTCCATAGAATTTATATCCATTCCGAAAATTTTTTTACTCAAGAATCGCAAATAAGTATCCTTCGACAAACAGTTTTACCACCATTTCAAGTAAAGTTACAAAATTGTATACGAATAAATGTTAGAAACAAGTTTTATATATTATAGTAAAAGATATTTCATTGTTTAATGTTTTTAAAAACAACCAACACACAAACTTAATATTTTACAGCACCTGCTTTAAAGCATCCTCTTGGGTTGTAGGTAGACTATTTTCATCCTTCAAAAATAATCTTAGTTCGTCGTTTATATTGTCCACTGAGCTCTAATAAAACGTCATACGATAAGGTTTTTTAATATAATGAAAAAAATACTTTTGGTTGAAACTTGATTAAATTACCGAAAAGTACTTTAAATCATCAGAGTTTTTTAAAATAATCAGTTGATATGTTTTGTCCTCTAGAAATTCACGCGCATTTCTAAATGGAATGTGTGGTATTGAAACTGTAGCAAAGCTTGTAAAACAGCCTGCGTACATGGAAATAATAATGAATGCTGTCAGATATAGCGACAGCCTTGCCATTTTTGAAGATACGGAATTGAATTGTACATCTGTAAATTAAAAAAAATATAAGTATAGTTGAGCAATCGTGTAAAAATTTTACGAATCCTTAATTATATTCAATAATATATGATGAATAAAAAGATTGAAGTTGTATATTTTGAAAACTTCGATAATTATAATCAATGGTTTTCCAATTTATCAAATGTAAGTTATAAATTAAATTAAATTGTAGTTTAATCGAGGTTTATAGGGGACTTTAAAAGTAAAGTCGAATTTTATTTTTTAAAATTCACTTGTCTAGTAGTACCATGTATTGATACAAAAAGTAGTGTAATATTCATTGTTATTGTTTCCGATTACTTTTTGCCTCTTTCGCAAAATTGCTAGCTTCTCTTTTAAGTAAAATAAGCATCATAGTAGTTTTTATCTTTTACAACTTTTTTGGCAATTTTGCGAAACGATAATAATAACGGCTCTATGACAAAAACTACTATTTCTTACTATTCGCTGTGAAAGTGAAGATAGCCAGCGCTTTAGTCGTCAAGTTTTTGCAACGCTGGCTGGATAGTGGACGACTTCTGTGATGCTAAATCCGCTATCAAATGTCAAACTAACCTTTTTGTGTTTTTTGGATTGTCAGATACATAAAAATTGACGTCATGTTTTATTTTAGTAGTAGCATCGAGGTTATTCTGCTCAACTTTGTTATAGGCGTATTTGTTATACACCCACTAAAATCACTTTACATATTATTTGAAGTCAAGAATATGGATAACATCATCTTTTAAAAACACTTACTCAACCATACAGAAATTATATTAATTGTAATAAATATTTTTTCTAGGTTTGGCATCGCCAAGGTCATCCACTATCCAGCCAGCGTTTCTAAACGTTCCCGTCAAGCGCGCTGGCTGTCTTCACTCTCACAGCGATGTGTTTCACTTCGTGCCCTTAAATCACCTGGAGTCCCCTCTGCTCTGAAGTGTAAAATGTTAAGCAGGCAAAAAATACCCACAGACATAATCTATCACTTTTCGCCCTCAAAAAGAAAAACGTCGTTCAAATTTTGGGCTCAAACATACAACAATCCTGCCCTTCACGCAAGAGATTTTTTAGATTACACTCATTGTACGAACACAATTAATTTTCGAACCAGTTAGAGCACGTTAAATTTAAAAGCAAATAGCAATTATGTATACGTCTATAATTATAAGTGTCAAAAAATTTATGGTTGTACTTGGCCAGCCAACCCGAAGATGATGTGAGAAATTCCTCATCCCTTTTCAATGAAAACCGCAATATTCTGTTAACATCAGTAAAATCTAATCTAACTTATGTGTATTATTATAATGTATTCATAAATAAAATTTACTTGTCATTATTCGGTAATCATGAATTAACTTATTATCTCTACCTCGGGGCGTTTTTAGTGATATTTGGACCTTTACATTTCCCTGGTAAGAAAATAGCTTATGCCACACCATTACCATCCAACCTTATAACCCTACAGACCCTCAAACCCAACTTTGCAGGTCCCGCTGGCCGCTGAATAGCCCCTAACATGATGGCGATTGTACAACGAAAACTTATATTTCTTTTTATGTATAAGTTTGTTTTTTAAAAAAAATCTTGGTTCGTATTTTGCAAAAATATGAATTGAAATCTAGAGGAACTAATTTTCAAGAATGTAAATTGAAATCTAGAGGAAGTATTTTTCGACTCAACGTTCTAAGGTTTCTTTTATTTCTCCAAAATTATGTCCATTGTGTACGTTATAGGTCACCAAGTACGACTTACATGCTCAATTGGCGCAGGTGTTTTTTATGTTTAGGTACAAGTTGCAAAAATTGTTTTTATTACCTAGGGCGCCAATCGCAGTGTTGGTTTTGTATCTGATGTTGCCTGTCACCAAGAAAAGCACCGGGCCCGAGGGACTTTAATATTTAGGTTACTTAAATATAAAACCTAATTATAAAATATATTATTAATTTGGATTTTAATTTTGTAATTTTTTAAAATTTACAGATTTTTGGTCGGGGCGGGATGGTAAAAATTATTATTACTTAATATTTTAGACAAATGGTCAACTCATTTAAAAAAATATAATATTTTAACTTAGAAATTTGTTTTTGCATGTCATGAACGTACTTTCAAAATTTGTATCAAAAACATTTTTTTTTTGAGGCACACCTTCAATGTATGGTTTATTTTATTGATAATGTCACAAACAATGTGGGATTATACAATAAATTGATACAACTTTTTTGTGTATATAACAGGAAATTGTGTCACATTGACTTAAGCTTGTTTTGAAAATTTTTACCTCATAGCAGATTATCTTGCGAGCATAAAAATTTTTATGAAAAAGCGATGGATGTTAAAAAATTTTAAATGTCTTTCGTGTACTTGCGTATATCAATTTTTGAGTCATACGTGTTCAACGCTGTCGACACAAACAACATAGAGTACAATAAAATCAGTATTCTTGAGGTAATTTGTAATATTCAATTATTTTTTATAATCCAGACCCAATTTCTTTGTTTTGATTTCATACATTCAATTTTTAAGTTTACATAACAGTGAAAAGAGAGCAAAATGAATTAGCTACTCAAACAACTAATCTCAGTTATTCTAGTTTTATTTTAACAGTACATTTTATACGCTTAACCGTAACTTATTCAAGCTCAAAAATGTTGTTATTATATACAAAAAGCATGAAATCTGTAATCTATAGTCAATAGTAGCATCTATATTATATGCATAATAGTACGTAAACCACAAAAAAGGGTGTTACTCTGACTCAAATCCATGATCAAATTTTTTTTCTTTGTAGCCCATGACATTACAAGTAAAATGGGCCCAGTTTCAATAGTATGCCTCAAAAAAATTTTTTTATTTAAATGGGGGATCGAATTAGAACACTTTTTGTGGATTTTCTTAGGTATACGTTGAAAAACTACTTAAAGAAAAAAAAAGGCTAGAGAGCTATAAGAATATATTATTATCAAAGAGAAAGGCATCACATGATGCACAATGATGCCACAGTGAAAAAAATTAAATGCATGAAAATATATTAGTGATCTAATACATGAAAATAAAAATTAAAAGAGTCGATAGTGAGTCCTCCGTCACTTACTTCACGTTCGTATTATTTCGTAAATGATTATTACTTTAAAAAATGTATTAAAATTTATAGGATTAACGTCCTATGAACTAGTCCATAATTTTGTTTCAAGAAACATAAGAGAAATAACTAATAAAAATAGTACCGCTCGAAATGTACAACCCTTTGATAATTTTATTTAATGGATGTAAATAATCAAAAAAACCTTGAACGAAGTAGTATAAAATAACGTAATATTAACCTCGTGTTTGTATTTTTATAAGAAATCTTCCTTAATAGTTTACCTGTAAACTCCTGATGCACAAAGATTCGCCATACATTTAAAAAACCGTCTGACAATTTATGAACGAATCCTCTTCTATCTTTATGTAATACTAAAATCACACCAAATAATACTGAAGAAACAGGTACGAGTATAATCAAGAAAATCCAAATGCGTTTGCTAAAAACCTGTTTAATAAACAAGATAAAACGTTACATGAAATTAAAGTCATAAATATTCTTCAGTTGAAATATTTTACCTCAAAAAAAGCTTTCCATGGAATCTCCATAGTACCTGGTAATTTATAGTATAATGTATCTTGAAAATCCATAACTTCAATCGTTATGTCATATTCATCTAAATTTTTTTCACTCAAATACTCGCCAGAGAAAATAATACTCTCATTTAATAATTTTGTAGAATCAATTGATGTATTATTGACACTTTCATTTGATTCTTTCTTGACATGGGAATCATTTTTATACTTATAGGCCAATCCTGTTCTTAATGCAAAATCTTTAACTACTGATGAATAAAACGAAAAAGACTACGAAAATTGTAGAAAAAAATTTTAGTTTTTTAATTGCAATAATTGTGGTATTTTAAAATAAACCAAATTTTTTACTCAACAAATTCGTTACCTCAGCGATAATTGTAGCCGACGCCCCACTTAAATTCTTTCGCCTCTGAACAAAAGCTCGTTTGTCTATTACGGTCAATCCATCCTTCTTGCTCCACTCGAATAATTTATTAACTTGTAATTCATTTTGGGGCCCGACAGCGAACCATTCATGAATGTTTTTATTGTTTCCGCATTTTATTAAGACTTCACTTTCCATATTCAAGTGAAGGTAATTCTTTTTAGGATATCGGCAAGTGCTATCAATTTGTTCAGTAACGGCAGGCCGGAATAACAATAACCATACGTGAGGCGAAAGATTATGATGCCTCGAGAAACGCGTAAATTTTTCGAAATCATTGTCAGTATTTAAAAACGCCACGAAAAGGGTTTTTGAGTAATTTCTTAGTTTCGGATACTTTTCTGGAAGATCCGATATAGTCGAAGCTACGGAGTATACCATTTTACGCGAAAATTCTTTAACCATGTTAATCACCGAATGTATATCTGTGAATTTAAAGAAAAATTGCTGATATTTACTATTAATAATTATTATAATCGCTTTACTTTTACTCACCTTCGTTGTTCCTATAAATAATTCCTATGCTGGTGGTCGCATAGAACTTTTGTACATCCAAAATTACAGGAACTTGACTTTCCATGTTTTTCGCTGAATCACATGGCATGAATAAAACAACGGCGAATATTACAACGAGGCTAGTTAGCTTCATCATTTTTAACTGAAAATAGATTGAGAAAATATACACGTTTACTCACAGAATTAAATAAAATCATTGTATAAACGTACTCTGTACGAGTTAGTGAACGCAAGACTATTTTACGTGAGTACAACTACTAACGCATAGTGAAACAAATATGTTATTTAATTTAATTTACAATATTTATACAGCAGTACAATTTTTTTTTCTTGTTCCTCTGCCGAAAGTAAGACTTTGTTTCTTGATTTCGGGGAGCAAAGTGCCACATTCCCCCCAGGTAAAAAATCGCATGCACTACTCATAGGAAAAGTATTGTGCCATCCTCTGCGTGGTTCCCACCCTCACCTACGGCTCGGGAGGCAATTTCCTCGCAGAGCATGCTAAAATACTGTTTCTAATAAGCAGTAAATACGATTTTGACCTGAGAGGCAAAAACCTTATGTTGCACTTTTCTCCCTCAAATCAGGAAAAAACGTCGTATTTTTAGAGGAGGAAGAGAAAAAATCGTATACGGGTCTCGGGAACAAAGTACGGGTCATCAAATCATCTCCCGGGTGTTTGCCTCGCCTTCGGTTCAGGAGGCAATTACACACCCGGGAAGGAATGCCATTTTTTGCTCCCTTGGTGCGTAATATAGTATTTATAGTCTAAAATTAATCAAGTATGAAATTTGTGAAAGTCGCATTTCTATATTCTTATTTTTAACTTTTGTAACGCTATCATATTTTCATTATAGTTAACATTCTTTTAGTAATCCTAAATAAATTACAAAATTTACTTTATATTTTGTAAAATAGTAGATAATGTGCTTAGAAATTGAGCATTAACAAATCTCAAATTATTATTTTTTCAATCTCAATAGAAATAAAATATTTTCCGGAAGTATGTATACTTTAATCAAGAAATCTTGAATATGCTTTTGTTGTATAATTGTGTGGCACATAATTTTTTATACAATTTTATACATATCTACACTCTTACTTTAAAACCAAATTATAGGATTTTTAACCCTTTTTACCATTTTTTTGACATAATTTGTTACGAAAGTTACTTAACAAAACTATAAAAAATATTTGAAAAGCTTGACTTTCTTTATTTTTGATTTTTGATTAAGTAAGGTATACGTAAATATATGCATCTAAATTCGTCCAAATTCTAATTTTACAAATTTCATCGAATTTCTCAACTTCTTGGCTTTTTCAAGTACTATTTTTTTAAGCTTACCACTTCTTGACATCGTAAAAATACGTATAACTTACTATTTTTAAATCTTTAATGTTATTCTGCTTGTTATTGTACTCTAATAAGTAACGGATAATTAGTTACGGAAAAAATGAGGTGCACGAAACAAACTTAAATGTTTCAAAAGCATTCAAGGCTAAGACATTATTCAAATGTTAGTAACGTCAGATTTTTAGATTTTTTAAACAGTTGACATCTATATACAATTTTTTAAAGTTTTTAGTAAAACATTATATTGTTAATCTTCATTAGATGGGGAAGCTGTGATGAAATAAGTAGAAAAATAAGAATAAACTTTTTTGTAATTCATTATTTAGGATGCAAAACAATGTTAAAGTGCCTTCCGAGGTCTCCGTAACTATTGGTAACATTTTATTAGTTTTACATAAAATTTCTAAATAAAAAAAAAAGCTTAATTATGCTTGTTGAGTTAAGTTAACGCTGTTTTTAAAAAAAACAAAGAAATTATGTTGAAGTAATGTTTACTGTAAATTTCTACGTTAATGTGTACGAAACGCCCTCTATTATCCTCTCACATAGAAAACTTTAAGCTTTTCTTGAAACTCACTGCATTTTATAAATAAGAATTTATGTCAAATGTTTTTTTTCTTTCACACACGCTTACGAGAAAGAAATAGAAAATTGTATTTTTCATAGGGGCCACGTGTTATAATAACAATAAGCAAAGAAGTAATAATAATAGAAAAAATTATTTTCTTTAAGACATAACTTCGACAAAAGCTTTCAGTTATATAGCGTGCATTGCTCAGCTTAATATGTATCAAAAAAGTGCATCATTCAAGAGAAAACAAAAAGACTTTAATAAGAGCGAGATAAATCTATTTCTGCCAGAGAGAGAATTTAATCACGTACTTACTTGTTAACTTGATTCTCGTGACGCAAACAATGACTTTCGAAATCTCCTCAGATAAAGCTGGGTACGGCTGGAATTGGACGATCTTTTGATGCTGGGAGTTTGGGTTCTCGAGATTCACAGGACACTTTTCACGGATAAATATCGATTTGAGCACTAAATTCCTTTGACAAACTGTATAGGAAACGTAGAACACAGTAATCACTTGGGGTTGAGGTGTTGTCTAGCTGACGCACTGCGAGACAGTGACGTGGTAGGGCTATGCCTTGAAGGGCTTGGAATCCCCTTTCCCACCACCAAAATTTTCTGGCTATGGAGTGGGAAAAAAGTCACGCCCATCGACACAGTCAACCCCTTTCCAACTTCTCCTCATTTTATTTGTATTTCCGAAAACAAACAAAACGAAAGCCAATCGTCGTAGGACAAGTTGCAAAGAAACCAATACATGACAAAATTTCAAAGCAATGCACCATATAGGCTTAAAGCTACTTTCTATTGGAGATACACTTTATATAACAAGCAACTTTTCAGCAATGTATATTATCATTTTTTTAAATACTAAACTATTTAAATGTTTGGGTAACACAAAAAATTAAGTAGCAACTTAAGTTATATATCGAATAACTTACTCGTTTATTTACAACAGTTAATTGGTTGTATGTTAATTTAATCATGTTTCTGAAGTTCACTAAACAATTTAAATTATATATTTTAGGAATTATTCTGACCAATTTATGTGTAACTAGTACTCGATATTGAACTGTTACTTGGTATTCCATTAGTTTTTTGTTAAAGTAAAAAGTTAACTTTAAAACTGTATTACATTCTTAAACGCTATACCACAGTATTAACTACCAAATAGAATTCAAAAATTCACAAAACTTTGTTTATAGTATGATTTCCATGTGTTTAATGCTACATAAAAATTTGGTGTACATTTATTACGTCGTGTACTTATATCTTCGTTTGTTTGTTTAATTTTCTATAATACGAATTATGGGTTTATTTATTTTTAAAATTTTTAATTTTCATAATGTTGTAGAATAAGTAAAAACCGTCTGTTAATCTGATTAATGAATGAAAAAATATTCTTTGTCATTAAATTTGGGCATGATTAAACTTTATGATGGTTATTGAAGCTTTCGTTAGTTAAAAGGTCAGGTAATTTGTACTCCGCGAAAAAACAGCTTTAGGAATTATAATTTTTCTCGTCTATGTTTGTTCTATTTATCAGAAGTTTGTTCAGCAATGACTTATGATTCTATAAACTATTCTCTCTAAATTTAAATGAGCATTGGTATCATTAAATATTTAAATAAAGTTAAATTATCTCCGTCATATAGACACTAAGTGAAATATTACACACTGAAAAAAAAAATTATTAAAATATGAGAGATTTTTATTAATCTACATTAAAAATTATAATTATTCTGAACTGCTACTTACAAATCAGTTTTTTTTCGTTATAGAGTTAGTGAAGTTCCGGCCTCGTTACAATTGAAAAAGCCGTCATTTTTTTAAGAAAGAAAGTGTTCCGAGTCTGATAGGTAATTACAGTTTTTTTATGGTTATGGTTAAGAAATGGTCTTTCTTTGCAATAATTGAAAAGATCATTCATGATTGACCGTATAAACATTTTTTCTGGAATAAAAACCTCAAATTTATACTGGTTTATTTAGGCAAATAGTTTTCATTTAATTTCTCAATTTGACCCCGACTGCCTTTAAACCTTTTTTTTTTTTGTATGGCTGGAAGATACAAACAGATTAGTTTTAAAATGAGGGTTGAGTTCAAATTACATTAACAATTGACGTGGTATTCTCCGTTACTCCATAATACGGTCTACTAAAACACACCACGTGCGATTTCACGTATTTGGTAGCTAAAGTTGTTGTCAAAAAATCGCATGTAATATAAAAATCAATCCTATATTACCTATCTGCATTGACTTAAACATTTAGAAATTTTTTGTAAGCTCCTACCTGTATAATAAAAAAAGTGCCATTACTAAATCTTCCATAGATATAGTACTTGATACAATATTGGGGCTCTATACTATATACACAGATATGTATAAAGTTCTTCTCCCAACGCACCCATCCTATTCTGCGGTTAAGGACATATATAATTAAAACAGCCCACACACTATCAGAAACATTTTTCTGAGCTTTTCCCTTCCGATGTCTGAGTTTCCTATAGCTCTATCTAGCATACATCAAAGAAGCGACACTATATAGAGTTGAGCCCAAGAAGTGTGATAGTACCAATGCGTACTATGTGCATGTCAATTGAATTTTACTACTGTACTACGCAGCTCTACTTATAATTTATTTATATCAGTTTGTATATGTCCTGCCCGTGTTTTTGTTTTACGTTTATTTTTCCTACCATCTGTTTTTTGGATCAAGCGCTAACCCTTTTGTAAGTAAATCATGTCATTGATTGAACGCTTTTTTTTGAGCGTTTGAATAAAATTACAAGCCATTTATTTGTTGGTGTCGAGGATTTTTTATGTTTGGAGCCTACCACATAGTGTTTGTGAGACTACCACATTTTGTGAGCACGTGGCTACTTCTCTGGCAAGGAAAAGCCACAAAAATCGGAAGAAGATATTGACAGCTATCTAAAAATAAGCAATAAAACACCAAATTATTTTGTGCAGCATGTATTAAATAAAATTGAAGGAAATATTCTATTTTACTTTTTTGAAATTGAATTAATTTGTATGCATCACTACTGTAGTTATATTTTTTGTTAAACTACATCCTAATTACTAAACAACAATTTTTGTTATGACATTTTTGTTTTTCATGGTACTAGATTTTTTACTTTTTTCCCCTTATTTAAGATAGAAACAATGATAATGAGATCCAGACGTGAGTTTTTAGGTCTGGAAGATGTGAGATTTAAATAACTTTAGAATAATAAGTTATGCAAGTGCAAGTGATTCAAAAGAATCCTTGTTATTTAATGTGGAAAACTTTAACAAAACGTTATATCGATTTGAGATTAAACAAATATCTCACTTTATAAGCGTATTCAAAAAAATAAAAAAGTCGTAGTAATTTTTCGTTTTCTACCTAAACTGTTTCATTGGCTTACTGCGTACAACGAGAAATATTCCATGAAATAAAACAATTTATATGCCAGAGATTTGAAATATTAATACCTTAGTATAAAATAAATAATATATTGAGCCATTTTTAATATCAGGACTACCACCACCACATGAGGTTAATCAACCGTTGGAGCAAATTGTTCCAACCAATCACAACCCTAGGCAGGACCACGTATCTACTCGTAGCAAATACGAGCTACTTTCACTTCTACCCTTTAAATATCACGGCCAATCTACTCAAACTAAAGAGCTTTTTCCTCCCACCATACCAGCGTTAACGCGAGCTTGACCGAGTACCTTTTTTCCCCTGCGACCGGAACTTTTGGATATTTTGTCTTCTTCTGTCATTATTTTCATGAGTATTCAAGCTATGTCGTGATTTTCTGCCATTTGTTTGTAAATAAGTTGACGAAGAACAGATATTTTCGAATATGGTTTATAAAAAATAATCCCTTCTTTATCCCAGCGCCACAAATCACAGGCCAACAAACACACCTATGTATGCAATCTATTTTTCTTGTTTTGTTTGCACCTCTCATCTTTTTTCTCTTATTTTTTTATTAATTTTTTTTAATTGTTTAATTTACTGAAAAATTGTATTATTGTGAATAAACAGATCATTTAACTTGATTAAATAACGCTTGTTATCTTATTTCTTATAAACAAATTTATGAAGTTTAAATTACTATAACAAGAAAAATCATTCGATCTCTCGACCTGCTGAGTGACATAAATCACCTGTCCCTCATACAACTGCCAAGGCCTCTGACGTTTAACGTGCTATAATATATATATTCATATGCACATACAAAAAGCTGCAGCCAAAATTGACGCCCCTCTAATATCGAGTATGAATGATTATGAAAAAATATTTGGCAAACTAGCAGAAAATATTTTTCTTCGCAGGGAGGCCCATTGACCTATGAAAGTTCTTTGTTCAAGTCTTTGTCTGGTTGTACTTATAAATGATTTAATCTTTTTCATGTTTTATTTTATAATTAAATTTAAAAAATATTTGCCGACTAGTCCTATGCTTTAATTATTTTAAAATGACTACCACCTATACGTATACCATAGTGTATATACTATACTAGTCCAGTAAAAATCGTTTGCGGGTAAAAGTGGGTGATTCCTCACCAGCTGCTCTCCCCTATAGGAGAACTATACTATTAGCGGGTACGCGGTAGCCAAGGGCTTTAATAAATCATGTGCTAAGAGAGTCCTTTTTTGACGCGCTGTTGGATGTATTATTCATGTGCTACCTACCGATCGTGTCAAGGGGGTCGAAGAGCTACGAGACTAAATTAATAATAAGAGTGTAGTTGTGTCCTTGATCACTACATACCTGGTTAGGTATATAGTCCGATAACTCTTTGGCTTGACTTTTATAAAGTAGTCGATTGTCCTTTCCGTGATTCTTACGGATGAGTGTATTGATTTTTTCAATTTAGCCGATCGCTTCGGATAAAAGTCTCTTGCAAGAATCCAAAACGTCTTTTATTAGAAAAATATACTGTATCGGGTAAAACTCGAAACTCCTGAGACTCTTGCAAGACTGGCACAGTCACGTTAACGAAATTTAATTCATTTAAGTTTTATTTGTTTTTTTTTGTTCGTTTTTATAATGGATTTAACAACATTTAGATGGGTGTACGATACTCGAGAATATAAATTTATATAAAATCCGCCTATGTCTGACTAAACTCGGACTCGTACTACTTGAAATTGGATGACTCGCAGTTTCCTGATTGCAGACAAATGACGAGCTTACTTCATACCTCATGCCTAGGAAAAATTTTCGAAAATTTTTTTACGTTTGCTCGATGATCGTGGCAGGCTTAGGCGTTCCCAGCTAAAAATGCAAGCGGATTCTCAGGTGTCTCGAGGACGACCAGGTATACCCTCCGCCAGCACAGTCTCGCTAAACACTTGGTGTGTCGATGCTTACTGGAAGCTTCTCTGCAGTGTTGCCTTTGAGGTTGTACTTTGTTAGTGATTAAGCACGAGCCTTTTGAGTCAAATTGATCGAGACACTATTTGAATACGTGGCAATATCAATTTGAGAGGTAACAAGTATTATTTATCGAAACTCGTTAGTATTGATGTATATTGTATTCATCTCCTAGGGTTTAAATTTTGGTTAAAGTTTATCTGATTTAGTTGTCTACTATTTGAAATACAAATTTTCCTTTCGTACCTTAAGTACTACAATATTACAAACAACGTCAGATCAGATTCCCTAACGCAAGGGTATATCTGCAATCGTTTACAAATCGCTTTTTTTTCATAAATTATCTTATTAAATATATGTTCTTCGTCAAATTATTTACAAACGAAAATCACAAAATCAATACATAACTTGAATACTCATGGAAATAGTAACAGAGGAAAGACAAAATACACAAAAGTTGCGGTCGCAGGGGAAAAAAGACACTTGGTCGCGAGTTTGAGAAGATTGGCTGTGATATTCAAAGGGTAGGAGTGAAAGTAGCTCGGATTTGCTGTAAGAAGATACGGGGCCCTCCGTAGAATTGCAATTGGTTGAAACAATGGGCTTTAGCATTCGATTAACCAGGTGTGGTGGTGGTAGTCATGATGTTGGGAATGGTTTAATATATTATTTATTTCATTCCAAGGTATTAATTTTATAAATCCCTGTCAGCTGCGTTGGTTTATTTTTTGGAATATTTTTCGTTCTACGCCGAGAACTAATAAAGAACATAAGGTAGAAAAAAAAAAATACCAGGATTTACTTTGATTTTAGGGAGATACTTAAAAAAGTAAAAAATCGCTTGTTGCAGAATCGGTAGGATGCCTAATTGAAATTTTTTATAATTAATATTAAGGACCTACTTGAATCACTTGAACTTGCGTAACTTATTATTCTAAAATTATTTAAATCTTATATCTTCTAGACCAAGAAATTCATGTTTGGATCGTAGAATTATTGTTTCTATCTTAAGAAAAGAAAAAAAAAAGTAAAAAATCTTATACCATGAAAAACAAAAGTATTGTAAAAAAAATTGTTGTTTAGTAATTAGGATGTAGTTTAGTTGAAAATAGAACTACAGTAGTGATGAATGCATAAAAATTATTTTTAATTTAAAAAAAAAAATTTTTTCTTCCACTTTATTTGGTATAAGCTGCACAAAATGATTAGGTATTTTATTGCTTATTTTGAGCTTGTGGTCACTATCATACGTTGATTTTTTTGGTTTTTTCTTACTAGAGAAACGGCCACGGTAAAATTAAGTCGCAACACTGTCTCTAAAAATAAAAAAGAACACACACCAACAAACAGCTGATTTGTACAAACACCCAAAAGAGAGTGTTCGATCAATAACATGATGTACTTACAAATCTGTCAGTGCTTGATTCAATAAACATATCATAGGAAAAGTAAATGTGGAACAAAAGCAGGTGCAGGACCTACACGAATAATTGTAAATATATTATGAGCAGAGCTGCGTAGTAGAAGGTGGTAAAACTGAATTGTCATGACATTGAATGTATCAGTCCTGACACGCGATATTTGAGGGAAAAAACTATTCTTCTTCAGCTCAACTCTATATGTAGTGTCGCTACTTTGTTTTATGCTGGAAAGTAAAGATAAAATATTAGAAATTTTTGACTTTGGTAGGGTAAAAGTTCGAGGAAGCGTTTTTAAGAGAGTAGGGGCTGTTGTAATTGTATATGTCCTTATCCGCAGGAAAAAAGGGTAGATACGTTAAGCAGAGGCCATGTACACATATATGTAAGTAGGACAGAGTGCTATTGTTTTACTTGGTACTGTAGTTACGGACAAATGAGCGATAGCACTTTATCTTGAGTTTAAAGGTAAAAGCTTAACCAAAATTCTGCAATGTTAAGGTACAAGCAAAAAGGTACGTATAATATTCAAATTGACTAACGTATGTGCTTCTAGGCTAGAATCTCTAATAAAAAATATCTTTAAGCATATGATGCATTGATTTAAAATTTTATCATGTATTGGTTTCTTTGCAACTCGACCTACGTGGATTGGCTTTCGTTTTGTTTGTTTTCGGAAATACAAATAAAAAGAGGGGAAGTTGGGAAGGGGTTGACTGTATGTCGATGGGCGTGACTTTTTTCCCACTTCACGGCCAGGAAGTTTTGGTATAGTGGGAAAAGGAATCCCAAACCCTTTTAAGCCGTGTCGTAGCCAGGATGACCAGATCTGATAACTAACAGCCGAATTGGCGATTTTTGACCAACTATGGCGTAAAATTTTTGTATATTTTGCACTTAGATATTTTTTGGTGACTTCACCTAAAGCTCCCCTGTATAAACTCAGCGTCCATCAAATACATGTACTTTTTATTGAATAAAATATTGAAGGCCAATTGCTCACTTGATAATTACGATTGAACATTCCTGAAGTTCGTTTTTAGCTGTAGCTGTAGGATAGACAAATCCTGTGGTTCTGAAACTTGGCTCAAAAAACCGAGAAAGTAAAATCAGTGCTGCATGTGCCTAGTACCTCAGGGTGGTTCTCAAATAAATGTAATATTTTATTTATGTCTCTATAAATTTTTATTTTGTAGTTGGTTTATTGACGATTTTTTTTATTTTTTTTATTTCTTATTTCAAAATGAATCTCTTATATATCTAAAATTTGTTCTGCACTTTTTTATTGTATCTTGTTACTTAATGCAGGGATAAAAAAATTTTTTCGAAGAAGAAGTGAAAAATATTATATGCATTAGTTATTTATGCTAATGAAAATTGTGTGGCAAGTTGTTATAAAAAAAAAAGCTTAATTTTTCGCAAAACATAGATCAAGCCACTGTATGTATTGAATATTAAAAAGATTTAAAGATAACAAAAAAAATAGTAAACAGTTAATTTTTTTTTTTTTAGGCTTTTTACACTTGCACGTCTATAGTAGCTAACATTTTTATTTTTCAATACTTAACGTATATAATGTTAAAAACAGTTGTTACGCTGTATTTTTAAAAATAATACAGACACAAAAGGTAGTACAATTTACCTCATACACCGTATCACATGCTTTATACGTATATTTTTGCTTGACTTTTATGCTATTCATCTTGCAAAAAGTGCACTTTCCTTAAAATAAAATTTTTTTAACTCATTTCCGACCAATTGTATTTTTTTCATTTTTATTGATATAAAAATGTCATACATTTTTTTTAATAAAACAACTTTTTTTTTTTACAATACAAAATAAATATTTTTCAAACAAAAAAAGGAGGGGCTTATTCAACGAGAATAAAGTTTATTGCAAAGTTTTTTGATAATTATATTTTAATACTATATAATGTTTATAACTTGCATCATATTGCTGATGATGTCAAAAATATGAAGTGTTCGTTGAATGAAATTTGAGCTTTTGATTTTGAAAGCACTCTAGGCGTAACAAAAGAGCAGATTGCTAGTGGATACAAGCCTCTCGTTTAGCTATGCAAAAAAATCGAAGAGAAACGCTTAATAAACAATAAAAAAAAAAAGAAAAACAATTAAATTTAACAATTATAAAATCCAGTAAAAACCAGAAACAAATTTATTTGGAAAAAGTGAATTACATGGAATTTGACATTTGGATTCAAGAACCAATCAATGTTGTGTTGACAAAAGACTCTGTAAAGTGATAAAAATTAAACAAATGGCTATGAATCCAACTAGTGCTCTTGGCGATTCTAAAGTTACTTTAGAGCAGTTACTTATTCTTGGACCTGGCTTTACGTACCCGAGCGATTCAACACTTATAAATATGTAGAAAGTCAAAAAAGATTTTGAAAAGAAAGTGGAAAATTTTAACATGAATAATATACAATCGAAACTAATTTTATTTAAAATTTTTGAACTTTTGGAAGATGATAGTACATTGTTCATTGTTCCACTGCTACATTAATGTAAAAAATATGTATAGGCTGTGCATAGGAAAGTGTATTTTACAATGACGAAAGCGTATGATTATAACATTGACAGTGCTTACTGTTTGTGCTTCATTACATGTGCATGAGGAAGCAATTGGCAAACGAAGTGAATTGATTGTTATTATTTGCATCAACAGTGAAAGGTGTTAGTAACTACGTGAGACAACTGTTAATATGAACAATTATTGTGTTAGTGTCATTGTATATACGTTATTCGAAATTCTTGATGGTTATAATAAAGTAAACACTGCAGTTTGTTCTGCTGACTACTTTTAATCTTCATCAGTATCAAATTTGTACTCTGTAAAGGTAAAAAACAAAATTTTTTTTCTTATGACTATGATGACCTTTTGTACGTGATGAGTTTCATTACAGATAAACAGTAAATTTGTCATAGTAAAAATTGATAGCAGCGCAAAAGAATTTTCTGAGCCTTTCATTGTACATGTCACTTTTATTGGTGTTGATAACGTAACAGGCCAAAGATACAACATTTTATATGCCTCTTCCATAGACAGACGATGATATTCAAGTCATATCCAACTTTGTAAGCAGTAGTGCAATTCCACCGCCTACTTTGTCTTACTTATAAAATTTTCAAAATGTATATATATATTTTAGATACGTACGAAGAAGCATTGATACATCTGAGCTCTATGACATTCATACCCAAGAAACCTCGATCTTTGTTTACTATATCTAAAACAACGTGCTCAGAAGCAGGGAAAAGTATATCTTTAAAATCAAATGCTTCATCGTCAAAAGTCATTGACAAAACTTCGACGGATAACATGTACATCTTATTTTGTGTTCAAAGCCTTTCAGAGGCAATAAAGACTGGTACTGCAAGTCTTGCTGAAAATGTTGAGGAACAATCAAAAGGTTTTAATGTATAATTATCAACGTATGTATAAATATTCTTTACACACATTCATGTAGTAACCATTGCGTACGTAATTATTTTTCACAAATCCACTATGAAAATATATACGATAGATATCTTTATTATCAAACCTATATTTATCCTGTAAATTCATAAATAAAGTTCGTATAGACATAATTTTATCATCATAAGTTTGTTTAGCCTTAATTAACAAGTCTATAAAACTATTCCTTCTAAAATTCAAATGAGCATTATTACCATAAAATATTTAAATAAAATTTAAGTATCCTTGTCAAAAATAAACTAAAATAAATATAACAAATTAAAAAAAATTTTTTAAATTAAAATATGAGAGTTCTTTTATTAATCTTTTTTAAAAACTACAATTATTATGAGCTGCTAAACTGACCCGTTTTTTCTGTCGTTGAGTCAGAAATTCCAGCCAACTTACGACTGAAAAGGCCGTCCTTTTTGTAAGAAGGAAAGTGCGCTGAGTCTGAAAGACAATTATAGTTTTTTTATAGTTATGGTTCAAAATGGTATTTTTTTGCAATCATTATAAAAATCATTTATGATTTACCATAGAAACAATTTTTCTGGAATAAAACACTGAAATTTGTACTGGTTCATTTAGGCAAATAGTTTTCATTTAATTTCTCAATTTGACTCCAACTGCCCTTAAACCTTTTTTTTGTTGTATGGCTGGAAGATACAAACAGATTATTTTTAAAATGAGGGTTGAGTTCAAATTACATTAACAATTGACGTGGTATTCTCCGTTACTCCATAATACGGTCTACTAAAATACACCACGTGCAATTTCACGTATTTGCTAGCTAAAATTGCTGTCTAAAACTCGCATACAATATATGAATCAATTCGATATTAGCTATCTGCATTAACTTGAACATTTAAAATTTTTTGTAAGCTCCAACCTAAATAAAAAAAAAAATGTCATTACTAAATCTTCCGTAGACAGTACTTGATGCAATATTAGGGCTCTATACTAAATACACAGATATGTACAAAAACATCTCCCAACGCACCCATCCTCTTCTGCGGTTAAGGACATACATAATTAAAACGGCCCATACGCTTTTAGAAACGTTTTTCTGAGCTTTCTCCTTCCGACGTCTAAAATTTACCATAAGTAGCACTATCCGTCATAAATCAAAGAAGCGAGACTATATGGAGTTGAGCCCAAAAAGCGTGACAGTACCAATGCGTACAATGTCCATGACAATTCAGTTTCACCACCTGCTACTACGCAGCTCTACTTATAATTTATTTATATCTGTTTGTGAATCTCCTGCCCGTGTTTTTTTTTTACGTTTATTTTTTCTATGATCTTTTTTTAGTACAAGCACTGACCCATTTGTAAATAAATCATGTCATTGATCGAAAGCTTTCTTTTGGGTGATTGTATAAAATCTCAAGCCATTTATTTGTTGGTGTGTAGGATTTTTATGTTTCAAGCATATGTGGTAGTTTTAAGAACACGTAGCTACTTCTCTGGCAAGGAAAGACCAAAGAAATCGAAGTATGATATTGACCGCAATCTTAAAATAAGCAATAAAACATCTTATATTTTTGTGCAGCGCGTACTGACTTTACTGTAGTTGTATTTACAATTAAACTTTACCTTAATAATAAAATAACAGCTTTTGTTAAAACATTTGTGTGTTTCCATGGTACTAGAATTTTTTTTTCCCCTTTAGATAGAAACAATGATAATGCGATCCAGACGTGAGTTTTTAGGTGTGAAAGATGTGAAATATAAATAATTTTAGAATAACAAGTTATGCAAGTGCCAGTGATTGGAGTGGATCCTTGTTATTTATTGTGAAAAACTTTAACAAAACATCCTATCGATTTTAGATTAAACAATTTTCCTATTTTTTAAGCGCTTTCAAAAATAAAAATAAAATCGTCGTAATTTTTCGTGCTCTACCTAAAATTTTTCATTGGTTTACTGCGTACAACGAGAAATATTCCATAAAATAAACCAACGTAGGTGCCAGGGATTTAAAATATTAATACCTTAGCGTAACATAAATGATATATAAAGCCATCTCTAACATCAGGACTACCACCACCACATGAGGTTAATCTAACTTTAGAGCCCATTGTTTCAACCAATCAAAATTCTACAAAGGGCAACGTATTTACTTGTAGTAAGTACGAGCTTTTTTCACTCCTACCCTTTAAATATCACGGCCAATTTTCTTAAACACGTGACCAAGCGCCTTTTTTCCCCTGCAACCGCAAGTTTTGGATATTTTCTCCTCTTTTTTTATCATATTCATAACTGTTCAAGCTACGTATTGATTTTTTCTCACCGTTTGGAAATAGGGGTACTAAAAACAGATTTGTTTGTAGATAGTTTGTACAAAATTATTAATTAGTGAGCACAAGCAGACAAATGCGTCATCTATCACTGATCCGTGACTGTTTGCAAAACTGAGTTATACATACGTAAACATTCGAAGGGAACTTTCATCGTAAATAACAGATAATTACAGGCTCCAATCTTTAACTTAACTTACACCATAGGGGATAAAAATTTTTTTCGAATATTCAGAATTTCTATGTTTTTTTGAAGACTCTAAAGTCGTGTTAAATTTTGAAAGCCTTTTAGTTAAGATTAGCCCTCCTGCAATATGCCACAAAACAAGAAGACCAATATATTTTATAAATTAATTTCGCTAAGTTATGTTTACGCTTGAAATTTCGAACATTATTAGTTTTTCGGATTGTAATTATAATAAATTCTGGCATTGTATGGAATTCCATAGCATCTTCGTACGAAAGCCCTCTGATGTGATGTATATTGTGTTGCATTATTAGAATAGAAGAATAAATAAATTAAAAAAAATAATAAAAAATTGGCGGTATTTTTAAAGTATCAGATATATTTTTCTAGATAAACAGTGACAACGAAAAATTTCACTGGATTTGTAAGGCACCGCAAGTAGGAAATGTAGCTTGAGCAGGGATAAAGTTTTTTTTACTGTTACCATACGCATAAAACGAGCAGGGATTTTCATATAGATGGGAAGCAAGTAATTTCGGTTTATTAATATAGTCGAATGATTTTACGGACACCAAAGAGGTGGAATTAAGATCATAACGAGGATATTTTTAATAAGAAAGCGTAATACAGAAACGCAGGGCAACGAGATGTCCATCTTTGCTCGACCACTGATAAATCTAAGAGATATGCTGTACAGTAGAAGAACAGATGTTTTTGTAAGTTGAAATATTTATTTTAATTTTAAAAGCGTAAGACAAGTCCAAAGAGAAACATATAAATAAAAAATTTTTGTATTTTTTAGGATCCACAGCTTTTGAATGATAACAAAGTCATTAGCGATCTCTAAGGGACAATTTTAATCATCCATTCTTTATTGTGAAATATTGTACAGAACGACTATTATATGGATGAATAATTTGATGGATTGTTAAATAAGCATTATGCGCGTGTAATTAAATCATTGCCAATAGTAGATAGATTTTATTTGGGTCCCAATTGAGGCTAGTCAAACGTGGTGCTTTGCTTAATACCTAGTAGAAAAAAACACCGAGAAAAATAAAGAAAAATTTAATCTTTTAATAATTGTGTAATTTTTTTTTTTTAATTTGTACATTAATAATAATGTAACACAATAATGTGTCAATAATTTAAATTACCTGACGCATCACGGACAGTATCTAAGGGAAAGGACGGAACTTCCTAATTTACAAATCGTCATTATAATTAAAAAAATGCATGGTTTGGAAATTAATAAAATGTAAAATACATGTTTATTTTCTGTGTGGGTTTTATTTTTCAATATTAATCGAATAGTATGGATGCTAGGTAGGTTTCCGTAGTCTTTTCTAACAAAATGGTCCCATCCAAGTTTTTTAAAATTTATTTTATATTTTTCAAATACGATTTTTGATGATGACGATCTGTAAAATTCACGTGTCTTTAAAAATAAATGGTGATCTATTTGAATTTGCTTCTAACTCCTTCTACAAGATAATTTTTATTTTTAACTAACCAAGGAATAAAAAAACATTTTTTTACCAAAAAAAATTTCTTTTTTTTCCTTTATGGGTAGACCATGGGTAGAGTAGCAAGAAGCTTACTATTCAAAGCTTATGATTAGGAGAAAATTTATGTTTTTCTAAAGGGCAATAATAAAGAAATCTTTTGCGCCTTGCAGAATTGCAAAAATTTCTTCAACTATTAAGATAGTAACGGTTGAAAATTGCAAAATTCCAATTTTTCAAAAATTTGAAAATTTTTTACTAAAAAAGTATAACTATCAAAGAAAAATTGTAAGACATATTTTTTGCTTGAATCGTGCTTAAAAATACGAATGTTTTTTTTTAAATCAAAATTTCATGAGTTTTCAATTTGTTAACAAAATTTTTAATAACTATTGATTTGCAAATTTTACAGCAAGCCACCAACAAAAATCGTGTTAAGCAGGTCACAAACACATTTATTAAACTTGAGTAGGACTCTTTTATTAAAAATGGCCACAGGGAAACACGGACGCTCATAGTTAAAAATCCGAAAGTTACTTTCTGAAATACTTTCTTCCTTCTAGGGTCTATAAAAAGCTTTAAAACTTGTTATTTATTCAGTAAACGTATGAATATCAAATCAAGAAGTTACAATATTAAGTTTAAAAAACTTTGTGAATGTATGTAGGTTTTTATTTCATTTTCTTAACTATTATATAATTCAACAATAACTTTTAAAAATCTTTTTTTCAACACTTCAAATTACAATATCAAGTAAAGAATTTTTCTAATTAATTATGGAAAAATTTTCTGTTCCTTGTCAACATGGCGTTATTTAATAGTTGATAAATTCCTTTATTTATCAAAAATTAAGCATACAGAATAATAAACTGGCTAGTTACGTTTTTAGTTTTTTTAGGATCTTTACTCAATAGCTGATGACCAATGTATTAAAGATACAAATCTATTTAAGTTGCACGAGCTTTTTTGCATCAATTTTTTTTATACGATACAAAAACATAGTAGGGTATGTATAATTGATTCTGAGTGATAAAAAGTCATATCTCATAAGAAGTGATGCACATTTTTTTCGTATTTTTAAATAGTTTTATGACACTTACTGGGACATATTTAAGGTAGAAATAATTAATATGGTAGTATATTTATTTATTGACATTGTTTCTCTTAAAACATTTCATTCCTCCAATATTTGTAATACACGTTGCCTTAGTTGGTTACGCTAATATTATACGATTAGACTTATACTACTATTAGTTTTCAAAAATGACGATAGTAACTAACGAGGTAAATTTATAATTTTCACACGGTTGTTCAAACGATTTTTTTTAAAGCAAAAGTGGGTTACGTCTCATTCAACGAAATTGTAATGAAATCTTGTACTAACACAAAATTTATATACTGATGTTCGTATAATCCCTCAAAATTCCAATGTTTTCTTGAAATTTCAAGCCCTATCCTGGGGTAAAATATTTGTACCTGCGTGCACTTTTCCGCGGGAATCGTCTGACGTATACTCGTTGTACCCCTTCCATGCTCAGCAAAGGAAAAAAAACATGTGCACCTTGTTTGGTAGTTTGGCCACGATAAGGCGCTTGAATCAGTGGTAAAACCGAACTCGCCTCGTAGCACTTAGCAGTTGTAGCTCACTAGCTATTGCATAGAATTGCAGTCACGTCAGCAACCTTCTGAGTTATCGAGGCAGGTGGCGAAGATTGGATTTAAACGTGAGAACGAGAGGATAAGACCCTTGAGACCAACAGTCTCGTGCCACTTTTCTCTCAATCAAGAGGTTTTTATAGAGTATCTTCAACCACAATTCGCACTTATAATTTCTGACTAATCGAGAATTTCATGTTACACTAGAATTTGTATTAAAATGTCTGAAAAGGATTGGACTGAATCACCGTTTGAAGATCACCAAGTAACACCAATTGGTCCTTTAAACCAGCTTGGAATGTCGTTGGCGGGTCACCAAACTATGTCTCCTAGCAAAACGTCACAAGAGGCGAGGCAGTTGGAGATTAAATCAATATCTAAGGATGATCCTCGCCTCTTAAAGGACCATTTTAAGGTAAGGAAACGATCAATCATACACAAATATCTCATTATTTTTACATTAATCAAAAATTTAATAAAGTGGCGCATTTGTAGTTTAAACGTCTAAAGGAAATAGATACCACACTATTTGTTCCCAATACGCTCAACGTCATCGTAAGTACGGAAGTTTTTTGTCTAAGTCTTTATCTGGTTTAATGTCTCATGACACTATTTTATCTACATGCATAAAGATTATTTTATGAGAAAATGTTATTTAAAAAAATATGTTTGTGGTTTAGGTCAGTGGTACATCCGTTTCAGTGACGGGAAACAAAAAAGTTGAAAAAGATAAAATCAGAAATACTTCCCCAGAATTTAGCGTAAATTTTAACATCCCCGAACAATTTGATTCGGACAAGGTTGAGGCGTGGCTCCACTCAAACAATAACGTCTTGTATCTATATGCTCCTCCGAAAAATGAGCCAGTTGCCAATGTGTAGACTGTAATCAACAGTAAAAATATCGATTGACTCACGGTTATCGTCTACGAAAGAGAATGAAGAAGGAAAAATAATAAATGATGTAATTTCATTAGTAAATCTATTTTATTCACAAACAATTAATTAAAGAACTTTGAGATTTTATAGTTTTTATCATATTAATACAAAAGTAAAAATTATAGTTTGAACGTTTTATAATATGTTAATTAACAAACTTACACCGTTGTCGACTTGCTTTTTTTAATGTCAAGTACAATTTTGCTATCAATATTTCAATGAAAAAAAAAATTGTTTGTTTGCAAGTCCACGGCAAAAATATCTGCAACGATATAGACATAGTAGAATAAAGATGGTTGATTAGATACATCAAATTTTTTATCCACAATGGCTAGAAATTAACTAAGTCAAAAAGAAGAACCGAAATACTGTTATAAAAAATGTATTTAATTAAAGTTTAAATATTTCTATTTAAGTTACCTATTGATGGAGCATTTCAGTATATTTTCAGCCACCTCACTTTTTCAGGTATAATTAGCAATCATGTAAGTTATCTTTAGCCTTATATTTTCCTTTAGTAAAACTTATCCTAACAATATTTATGCTACTTTAAACAGTATTTTATTAACGTTGATTTAAGCTTAGCTTACTAATAATATGACGATTTAATTTTCTTGAAGTTGGGAATTCTAATTAATCGAACAAATCATTACAGAAAAAACTTTCTTCTTAATGTATCATTTAAAATACGATCAAATTAAGCGTGATCTAAGACATTAGATTTTAATGAAAAGTTCATATTATAAATTAACCTCGTTAACAGCATATTTTGTAACGCAATAAGTGAGAAATAAATTTTTAATTATTAATTGTTAATTTTTCAAATTAAAAGTTAACATTTTTTATTCAAATTAAATAGTACGTTAAATACTACGAATTAATTAAATTTTTCGTACAATGTCCACCTAAGTTCATTATGTTGTGCCATAATCAATCGTAATTGAGACAATCAATACAAGTCAATATTGTTACAATATTCTAGAATTTTATTAACGCACAATAGTACCTTACTATACGCTGTCGACGACCATCGATTGTCTTGAAGTGCACCAAACGCAAGTCAACGTGAACGACGTCTCTTGTATACGAAAAGATTTAAAATTTATTTTGTCTGGGAGGAATCTCACAATTTTTTTCTTTCTGAAGCTAGTATGTTAAAGTGTAAGAGGTTAAACATAAAAGTGAATAAAAAAAAAAAAAATAATATGTTTGACTTGCTAGTTTTACTATCCATCCAGTAAAAGAATGATCTTTATATCATAATTTTGAGTATAGACCATCTTGAAGAAAATACAATAGGAAATACAAAAAGCGTATTCTAACAAGATTTATAAATTTTGAATGAAACAATTCATCCGCAAATGTTATACGATCTAATTAAAGGATATGTGATGATTTTTCACCGTTTTAAAACAATTTTTACGTTTAAAGTGTTAGAAACGGCTGGAACTACGAAAGTGGTTAATTTATTAGAAAAGATATTTAATAAAGGCATAATATTAAATACCACTTTTCTTTTTAACATTTTGACCACATATGTAACGTAAAAAGGTTAGATGGTATAATTATCTATGCACCTAGTGCGTCATGTCAACACGATTTGCAATAGGCCCGTGGAAATGTTTGTGCTTGTCTTAGTTGGATGCGCACCATTATTTTTGTATCGTTTTAATGTGATATGATACATTATTTAACACTTGACATTATAAATTTTAACAAAAACGCAAAAACAATCTTACTTCAAACTAACATTTCTTACTACAAATAACAATGATTTTACCAACGATCAAAACTTTATCATTCCTTATCAGTAATCAATATCAGAATTTTTTTCTCATCCTCAGCTTATTGTGATGTTTATTTCTTTTCAGATTTTTTAAAAACCTACGAAACTCCTTTAATTATTTTAAAATAATACCAAAACCTTAGGACGCCCAACTTCATGTTATCCAAGAAATAAAATCTGAAACATTTTCGGTTAGACATAGGTATGTACGAAGAGCTTACAATGTATTAGTTGCAAACTTTGACTTAACTTTGAGTGAGTAGAAAAAAGACGAGAGTAATAAAGTTTACTACGGTATAAATTACTTATTAAGACTTTAGTGAGCGTAGCTTCAATGTCTTACACAATCTATACGTTAGAGTAATTTTCAAAAAATGAGATTTGGAAGTTGGGCACTAAGGGGCTCGGCCTATGGGCGAGTTACTTTTTTATTTTAACTTACGGTACAAAAACTATTGTTTTCTACTTGTGATCATTTCTTGTTATTTTTTATATGTGTACGACTAAGTAACGGGTTATTCATTCGTTTAGTACGAAAGTGGTATTGTTAAAAGTACATCATTTAAAAATTTATTTTAGTGATTTACTGTATAAGTATAACCTTCTTATGGAGTATAAGGCCACAAAGGGCGCGGCTGTGGCTCTCTGTACTGAGAATATATTGAAAATGGCTTTCCATCATTGTATAAACGGTTGGTTTTCTTTGGTTTCCTAAGTTTTTTGATTCTCCTACATGGTTTTTTTACAAAATACAGTATTATACGTCTGTGATATTTTTCATATAACAATACGATTAGGCTGAGGGCAAATCCACTTAATAAAAATACAAACAATGGGGCAACCTCAGTAAAACCGAATGATGTAAATGAAACTCCTTTTTCATTGCGAATAGTGCGAAGACTTTCCTTCCTTGCTCGAGATATTATTCCATTCTCTCGATACTTCTGAATGCTGAAAAAAAACAATGTTTAAATACTAAGACAATGATTTTTACTTGAAAATACTTACTGATGATTTAATAATTGAAGAAGTGGATCTCCTTTGTTCAAAGCTATAGCTTTTTTTCTAGAATGACCTAGTGGAATAGCTAAGATTTTACAATGGAAATGAATAGTTCTGGATTTCCGTAATATGCTAGACGAATAAAAAGCTACTCTGTCATTGCATATCTGAAATTATAAAAAAAATTTTGAATGATTTCTGTGCCAATAAATAATCGATTTTTATTGATTAACTCTTAATAGCTTTCAAAAATTGTTAAAATTGCTGTAATTTGGTAAGCTAGACTTACACTTACATATGGACACACACATACACGTGAGCGCGCCCACACACACATATATATTAATCACTTCCATAGAATTTATATCCATTCCGAAAATTTTTTTACTCAAGAATCGCAAATAAGTATCCTTCGACAAACAGTTTTACCACCATTTCAAGTAAAGTTACAAAATTGTATACGAATAAATGTTAGAAACAAGTTTTATATATTATAGTAAAAGATATTTCATTGTTTAATGTTTTTAAAAACAACCAACACACAAACTTAATATTTTACAGCACCTGCTTTAAAGCATCCTCTTGGGTTGTAGGTAGACTATTTTCATCCTTCAAAAATAATCTTAGTTCGTCGTTTATATTGTCCACTGAGCTCTAATAAAACGTCATACGATAAGGTTTTTTAATATAATGAAAAAAATACTTTTGGTTGAAACTTGATTAAATTACCGAAAAGTACTTTAAATCATCAGAGTTTTTTAAAATAATCAGTTGATATGTTTTGTCCTCTAGAAATTCACGCGCATTTCTAAATGGAATGTGTGGTATTGAAACTGTAGCAAAGCTTGTAAAACAGCCTGCGTACATGGAAATAATAATGAATGCTGTCAGATATAGCGACAGCCTTGCCATTTTTGAAGATACGGAATTGAATTGTACATCTGTAAATTAAAAAAAATATAAGTATAGTTGAGCAATCGTGTAAAAATTTTACGAATCCTTAATTATATTCAATAATATATGATGAATAAAAAGATTGAAGTTGTATATTTTGAAAACTTCGATAATTATAATCAATGGTTTTCCAATTTATCAAATGTAAGTTATAAATTAAATTAAATTGTAGTTTAATCGAGGTTTATAGGGGACTTTAAAAGTAAAGTCGAATTTTATTTTTTAAAATTCACTTGTCTAGTAGTACCATGTATTGATACAAAAAGTAGTGTAATATTCATTGTTATTGTTTCCGATTACTTTTTGCCTCTTTCGCAAAATTGCTAGCTTCTCTTTTAAGTAAAATAAGCATCATAGTAGTTTTTATCTTTTACAACTTTTTTGGCAATTTTGCGAAACGATAATAATAACGGCTCTATGACAAAAACTACTATTTCTTACTATTCGCTGTGAAAGTGAAGATAGCCAGCGCTTTAGTCGTCAAGTTTTTGCAACGCTGGCTGGATAGTGGACGACTTCTGTGATGCTAAATCCGCTATCAAATGTCAAACTAACCTTTTTGTGTTTTTTGGATTGTCAGATACATAAAAATTGACGTCATGTTTTATTTTAGTAGTAGCATCGAGGTTATTCTGCTCAACTTTGTTATAGGCGTATTTGTTATACACCCACTAAAATCACTTTACATATTATTTGAAGTCAAGAATATGGATAACATCATCTTTTAAAAACACTTACTCAACCATACAGAAATTATATTAATTGTAATAAATATTTTTTCTAGGTTTGGCATCGCCAAGGTCATCCACTATCCAGCCAGCGTTTCTAAACGTTCCCGTCAAGCGCGCTGGCTGTCTTCACTCTCACAGCGATGTGTTTCACTTCGTGCCCTTAAATCACCTGGAGTCCCCTCTGCTCTGAAGTGTAAAATGTTAAGCAGGCAAAAAATACCCACAGACATAATCTATCACTTTTCGCCCTCAAAAAGAAAAACGTCGTTCAAATTTTGGGCTCAAACATACAACAATCCTGCCCTTCACGCAAGAGATTTTTTAGATTACACTCATTGTACGAACACAATTAATTTTCGAACCAGTTAGAGCACGTTAAATTTAAAAGCAAATAGCAATTATGTATACGTCTATAATTATAAGTGTCAAAAAATTTATGGTTGTACTTGGCCAGCCAACCCGAAGATGATGTGAGAAATTCCTCATCCCTTTTCAATGAAAACCGCAATATTCTGTTAACATCAGTAAAATCTAATCTAACTTATGTGTATTATTATAATGTATTCATAAATAAAATTTACTTGTCATTATTCGGTAATCATGAATTAACTTATTATCTCTACCTCGGGGCGTTTTTAGTGATATTTGGACCTTTACATTTCCCTGGTAAGAAAATAGCTTATGCCACACCATTACCATCCAACCTGATAACCCTACAGACCCTCAAACCCAACTTTGCAGGTCCCGCTGGCCGCTGAATAGCCCCTAACATGATGGCGATTGTACAACGAAAACTTATATTTCTTTTTATGTATAAGTTTGTTTTTTAAAAAAAATCTTGGTTCGTATTTTGCAAAAATATGAATTGAAATCTAGAGGAACTAATTTTCAAGAATGTAAATTGAAATCTAGAGGAAGTATTTTTCGACTCAACGTTCTAAGGTTTCTTTTATTTCTCCAAAATTATGTCCATTGTGTACGTTATAGGTCACCAAGTACGACTTACATGCTCAATTGGCGCAGGTGTTTTTTATGTTTAGGTACAAGTTGCAAAAATTGTTTTTATTACCTAGGGCGCCAATCGCAGTGTTGGTTTTGTATCTGATGTTGCCTGTCACCAAGAAAAGCACCGGGCCCGAGGGACTTTAATATTTAGGTTACTTAAATATAAAACCTAATTATAAAATATATTATTAATTTGGATTTTAATTTTGTAATTTTTTAAAATTTACAGATTTTTGGTCGGGGCGGGATGGTAAAAATTATTATTACTTAATATTTTAGACAAATGGTCAACTCATTTAAAAAAATATAATATTTTAACTTAGAAATTTGTTTTTGCATGTCATGAACGTACTTTCAAAATTTGTATCAAAAACATTTTTTTTTTGAGGCACACCTTCAATGTATGGTTTATTTTATTGATAATGTCACAAACAATGTGGGATTATACAATAAATTGATACAACTTTTTTGTGTATATAACAGGAAATTGTGTCACATTGACTTAAGCTTGTTTTGAAAATTTTTACCTCATAGCAGATTATCTTGCGAGCATAAAAATTTTTATGAAAAAGCGATGGATGTTAAAAAATTTTAAATGTCTTTCGTGTACTTGCGTATATCAATTTTTGAGTCATACGTGTTCAACGCTGTCGACACAAACAACATAGAGTACAATAAAATCAGTATTCTTGAGGTAATTTGTAATATTCAATTATTTTTTATAATCCAGACCCAATTTCTTTGTTTTGATTTCATACATTCAATTTTTAAGTTTACATAACAGTGAAAAGAGAGCAAAATGAATTAGCTACTCAAACAACTAATCTCAGTTATTCTAGTTTTATTTTAACAGTACATTTTATACGCTTAACCGTAACTTATTCAAGCTCAAAAATGTTGTTATTATATACAAAAAGCATGAAATCTGTAATCTATAGTCAATAGTAGCATCTATATTATATGCATAATAGTACGTAAACCACAAAAAAGGGTGTTACTCTGACTCAAATCCATGATCAAATTTTTTTTCTTTGTAGCCCATGACATTACAAGTAAAATGGGCCCAGTTTCAATAGTATGCCTCAAAAAAATTTTTTTATTTAAATGGGGGATCGAATTAGAACACTTTTTGTGGATTTTCTTAGGTATACGTTGAAAAACTACTTAAAGAAAAAAAAAGGCTAGAGAGCTATAAGAATATATTATTATCAAAGAGAAAGGCATCACATGATGCACAATGATGCCACAGTGAAAAAAATTAAATGCATGAAAATATATTAGTGATCTAATACATGAAAATAAAAATTAAAAGAGTCGATAGTGAGTCCTCCGTCACTTACTTCACGTTCGTATTATTTCGTAAATGATTATTACTTTAAAAAATGTATTAAAATTTATAGGATTAACGTCCTATGAACTAGTCCATAATTTTGTTTCAAGAAACATAAGAGAAATAACTAATAAAAATAGTACCGCTCGAAATGTACAACCCTTTGATAATTTTATTTAATGGATGTAAATAATCAAAAAAACCTTGAACGAAGTAGTATAAAATAACGTAATATTAACCTCGTGTTTGTATTTTTATAAGAAATCTTCCTTAATAGTTTACCTGTAAACTCCTGATGCACAAAGATTCGCCATACATTTAAAAAACCGTCTGACAATTTATGAACGAATCCTCTTCTATCTTTATGTAATACTAAAATCACACCAAATAATACTGAAGAAACAGGTACGAGTATAATCAAGAAAATCCAAATGCGTTTGCTAAAAACCTGTTTAATAAACAAGATAAAACGTTACATGAAATTAAAGTCATAAATATTCTTCAGTTGAAATATTTTACCTCAAAAAAAGCTTTCCATGGAATCTCCATAGTACCTGGTAATTTATAGTATAATGTATCTTGAAAATCCATAACTTCAATCGTTATGTCATATTCATCTAAATTTTTTTCACTCAAATACTCGCCAGAGAAAATAATACTCTCATTTAATAATTTTGTAGAATCAATTGATGTATTATTGACACTTTCATTTGATTCTTTCTTGACATGGGAATCATTTTTATACTTATAGGCCAATCCTGTTCTTAATGCAAAATCTTTAACTACTGATGAATAAAACGAAAAAGACTACGAAAATTGTAGAAAAAAATTTTAGTTTTTTAATTGCAATAATTGTGGTATTTTAAAATAAACCAAATTTTTTACTCAACAAATTCGTTACCTCAGCGATAATTGTAGCCGACGCCCCACTTAAATTCTTTCGCCTCTGAACAAAAGCTCGTTTGTCTATTACGGTCAATCCATCCTTCTTGCTCCACTCGAATAATTTATTAACTTGTAATTCATTTTGGGGCCCGACAGCGAACCATTCATGAATGTTTTTATTGTTTCCGCATTTTATTAAGACTTCACTTTCCATATTCAAGTGAAGGTAATTCTTTTTAGGATATCGGCAAGTGCTATCAATTTGTTCAGTAACGGCAGGCCGGAATAACAATAACCATACGTGAGGCGAAAGATTATGATGCCTCGAGAAACGCGTAAATTTTTCGAAATCATTGTCAGTATTTAAAAACGCCACGAAAAGGGTTTTTGAGTAATTTCTTAGTTTCGGATACTTTTCTGGAAGATCCGATATAGTCGAAGCTACGGAGTATACCATTTCACGCGAAAATTCTTTAACCATGTTAATCACCGAATGTATATCTGTGAATTTAAAGAAAAATTGCTGATATTTACTATTAATAATTATTATAATCGCTTTACTTTTACTCACCTTCGTTGTTCCTATAAATAATTCCTATGCTGGTGGTCGCATAGAACTTTTGTACATCCAAAATTACAGGAACTTGACTTTCCATGTTTTTCGCTGAATCACATGGCATGAATAAAACAACGGCGAATATTACAACGAGGCTAGTTAGCTTCATCATTTTTAACTGAAAATAGATTGAGAAAATATACACGTTTACTCACAGAATTAAATAAAATCATTGTATAAACGTACTCTGTACGAGTTAGTGAACGCAAGACTATTTTACGTGAGTACAACTACTAACGCATAGTGAAACAAATATTTTATTTAATTTAATTTACAATATTTATACAGCAGTACAATTTTTTTTTCTTGTTCCTCTGCCGAAAGTAAGACTTTGTTTCTTGATTTCGGGGAGCAAAGTGCCACATTCCCCCCAGGTAAAAAATCGCATGCACTACTCATAGGAAAAGTATTGTGCCATCCTCTGCGTGGTTCCCACCCTCACCTACGGCTCGGGAGGCAATTTCCTCGCAGAGCATGCTAAAATACTGTTTCTAATAAGCAGTAAATACGATTTTGACCTGAGAGGCAAAAACCTTATGTTGCACTTTTCTCCCTCAAATCAGGGAAAAACGTCGTATTTTTAGAGGAGGAAGAGAAAAAATCGTATACGGGTCTCGGGAACAAAGTACGGGTCATCAAATCATCTCCCGGGTGTTTGCCTCGCCTTCGGTTCAGGAGGCAATTACACACCCGGGAAGGAATGCCATTTTTTGCTCCCTTGGTGCGTAATATAGTATTTATAGTCTAAAATTAATCAAGTATGAAATTTGTGAAAGTCGCATTTCTATATTCTTATTTTTAACTTTTGTAACGCTATCATATTTTCATTATAGTTAACATTCTTTTAGTAATCCTAAATAAATTACAAAATTTACTTTATATTTTGTAAAATAGTAGATAATGTGCTTAGAAATTGAGCATTAACAAATCTCAAATTATTATTTTTTCAATCTCAATAGAAATAAAATATTTTCCGGAAGTATGTATACTTTAATCAAGAAATCTTGAATATGCTTTTGTTGTATAATTGTGTGGCACATAATTTTTTATACAATTTTATACATATCTACACTCTTACTTTAAAACCAAATTATAGGATTTTTAACCCTTTTTACCATTTTTTTGACATAATTTGTTACGAAAGTTACTTAACAAAACTATAAAAAATATTTGAAAAGCTTGACTTTCTTTATTTTTGATTTTTGATTAAGTAAGGTATACGTAAATATATGCATCTAAATTCGTCCAAATTCTAATTTTACAAATTTCATCGAATTTCTCAACTTCTTGGCTTTTTCAAGTACTATTTTTTTAAGCTTACCACTTCTTGACATCGTAAAAATACGTATAACTTACTATTTTTAAATCTTTAATGTTATTCTGCTTGTTATTGTACTCTAATAAGTAACGGATAATTAGTTACGGAAAAAATGAGGTGCACGAAACAAACTTAAATGTTTCAAAAGCATTCAAGGCTAAGACATTATTCAAATGTTAGTAACGTCAGATTTTTAGATTTTTTAAACAGTTGACATCTATATACAATTTTTTAAAGTTTTTAGTAAAACATTATATTGTTAATCTTCATTAGATGGGGAAGCTGTGATGAAATAAGTAGAAAAATAAGAATAAACTTTTTTGTAATTCATTATTTAGGATGCAAAACAATGTTAAAGTGCCTTCCGAGGTCTCCGTAACTATTGGTAACATTTTATTAGTTTTACATAAAATTTCTAAATAAAAAAAAAAGCTTAATTATGCTTGTTGAGTTAAGTTAACGCTGTTTTTAAAAAAAACAAAGAAATTATGTTGAAGTAATGTTTACTGTAAATTTCTACGTTAATGTGTACGAAACGCCCTCTATTATCCTCTCACATAGAAAACTTTAAGCTTTTCTTGAAACTCACTGCATTTTATAAATAAGAATTTATGTCAAATGTTTTTTTTCTTTCACACACGCTTACGAGAAAGAAATAGAAAATTGTATTTTTCATAGGGGCCACGTGTTATAATAACAATAAGCAAAGAAGTAATAATAATAGAAAAAATTATTTTCTTTAAGACATAACTTCGACAAAAGCTTTCAGTTATATAGCGTGCATTGCTCAGCTTAATATGTATCAAAAAAGTGCATCATTCAAGAGAAAACAAAAAGACTTTAATAAGAGCGAAATAAATCTATTTCTGCCAGAGAGAGAATTTAATCACGTACTTACTTGTTAACTTGATTCTCGTGACGCAAACAATGACTTTCGAAATCTCCTCAGATAAAGCTGGGTACGGCTGGAATTGGACGATCTTTTGATGCTGGGAGTTTGGGTTCTCGAGATTCACAGGACACTTTTCACGGATAAATATCGATTTGAGCACTAAATTCCTTTGACAAACTGTATAGGAAACGTAGAACACAGTAATCACTTGGGGTTGAGGTGTTGTCTAGCTGACGCACTGCGAGACAGTGACGTGGTAGGGCTATGCCTTGAAGGGCTTGGAATCCCCTTTCCCACCACCAAAATTTTCTGGCTATGGAGTGGGAAAAAAGTCACGCCCATCGACACAGTCAACCCCTTTCCAACTTCTCCTCATTTTATTTGTATTTCCGAAAACAAACAAAACGAAAGCCAATCGTCGTAGGACAAGTTGCAAAGAAACCAATACATGACAAAATTTCAAAGCAATGCACCATATAGGCTTAAAGCTACTTTCTATTGGAGATACACTTTATATAACAAGCAACTTTTCAGCAATGTATATTATCATTTTTTTAAATACTAAACTATTTAAATGTTTGGGTAACACAAAAAATTAAGTAGCAACTTAAGTTATATATCGAATAACTTACTCGTTTATTTACAACAGTTAATTGGTTGTATGTTAATTTAATCATGTTTCTGAAGTTCACTAAACAATTTAAATTATATATTTTAGGAATTATTCTGACCAATTTATGTGTAACTAGTACTCGATATTGAACTGTTACTTGGTATTCCATTAGTTTTTTGTTAAAGTAAAAAGTTAACTTTAAAACTGTATTACATTCTTAAACGCTATACCACAGTATTAACTACCAAATAGAATTCAAAAATTCACAAAACTTTGTTTATAGTATGATTTCCATGTGTTTAATGCTACATAAAAATTTGGTGTACATTTATTACGTCGTGTACTTATATCTTCGTTTGTTTGTTTAATTTTCTATAATACGAATTATGGGTTTATTTATTTTTAAAATTTTTAATTTTCATAACGTTGTAGAATAAGTAAAAACCGTCTGTTAATCTGATTAATGAATGAAAAAATATTCTTTGTCATTAAATTTGGGCATGATTAAACTTTATGATGGTTATTGAAGCTTTCGTTAGTTAAAAGGTCAGGTAATTTGTACTCCGCGAAAAAACAGCTTTAGGAATTACAATTTTTCTCGTCTATGTTTGTTCTATTTATCAGAAGTTTGTTCAGCAATGACTTATGATTCTATAAACTATTCTCTCTAAATTTAAATGAGCATTGGTATCATTAAATATTTAAATAAAGTTAAATTATCTCCGTCATATAGACACTAAGTGAAATATTACACACTGAAAAAAAAAATTATTAAAATATGAGAGATTTTTATTAATCTACATTAAAAATTATAATTATTCTGAACTGCTACTTACAAATCAGTTTTTTTTCGTTATAGAGTTAGTGAAGTTCCGGCCTCGTTACAATTGAAAAAGCCGTCATTTTTTTAAGAAAGAAAGTGTTCCGAGTCTGATAGGTAATTACAGTTTTTTTATGGTTATGGTTAAGAAATGGTCTTTCTTTGCAATAATTGAAAAGATCATTCATGATTGACCGTATAAACATTTTTTCTGGAATAAAAACCTCAAATTTATACTGGTTTATTTAGGCAAATAGTTTTCATTTAATTTCTCAATTTGACCCCGACTGCCTTTAAACCTTTTTTTTTTTTGTATGGCTGGAAGATACAAACAGATTAGTTTTAAAATGAGGGTTGAGTTCAAATTACATTAACAATTGACGTGGTATTCTCCGTTACTCCATAATACGGTCTACTAAAACACACCACGTGCGATTTCACGTATTTGGTAGCTAAAGTTGTTGTCAAAAAATCGCATGTAATATAAAAATCAATCCTATATTACCTATCTGCATTGACTTAAACATTTAGAAATTTTTTGTAAGCTCCTACCTGTATAATAAAAAAAGTGCCATTACTAAATCTTCCATAGATATAGTACTTGATACAATATTGGGGCTCTATACTATATACACAGATATGTATAAAGTTCTTCTCCCAACGCACCCATCCTATTCTGCGGTTAAGGACATATATAATTAAAACAGCCCACACACTATCAGAAACATTTTTCTGAGCTTTTCCCTTCCGATGTCTGAGTTTCCTATAGCTCTATCTAGCATACATCAAAGAAGCGACACTATATAGAGTTGAGCCCAAGAAGTGTGATAGTACCAATGCGTACTATGTGCATGTCAATTGAATTTTACTACTGTACTACGCAGCTCTACTTATAATTTATTTATATCAGTTTGTATATGTCCTGCCCGTGTTTTTGTTTTACGTTTATTTTTCCTACCATCTGTTTTTTGGATCAAGCGCTAACCCTTTTGTAAGTAAATCATGTCATTGATTGAACGCTTTTTTTTGAGCGTTTGAATAAAATTACAAGCCATTTATTTGTTGGTGTCGAGGATTTTTTATGTTTGGAGCCTACCACATAGTGTTTGTGAGACTACCACATTTTGTGAGCACGTGGCTACTTCTCTGGCAAGGAAAAGCCACAAAAATCGGAAGAAGATATTGACAGCTATCTAAAAATAAGCAATAAAACACCAAATTATTTTGTGCAGCATGTATTAAATAAAATTGAAGGAAATATTCTATTTTACTTTTTTGAAATTGAATTAATTTGTATGCATCACTACTGTAGTTATATTTTTTGTTAAACTACATCCTAATTACTAAACAACAATTTTTGTTATGACATTTTTGTTTTTCATGGTACTAGATTTTTTACTTTTTTCCCCTTATTTAAGATAGAAACAATGATAATGAGATCCAGACGTGAGTTTTTAGGTCTGGAAGATGTGAGATTTAAATAACTTTAGAATAATAAGTTATGCAAGTGCAAGTGATTCAAAAGAATCCTTGTTATTTAATGTGGAAAACTTTAACAAAACGTTATATCGATTTGAGATTAAACAAATATCTCACTTTATAAGCGTATTCAAAAAAATAAAAAAGTCGTAGTAATTTTTCGTTTTCTACCTAAACTGTTTCATTGGCTTACTGCGTACAACGAGAAATATTCCATGAAATAAAACAATTTATATGCCAGAGATTTGAAATATTAATACCTTAGTATAAAATAAATAATATATTGAGCCATTTTTAATATCAGGACTACCACCACCACATGAGGTTAATCAACCGTTGGAGCAAATTGTTCCAACCAATCACAACCCTAGGCAGGACCACGTATCTACTCGTAGCAAATACGAGCTACTTTCACTTCTACCCTTTAAATATCACGGCCAATCTACTCAAACTAAAGAGCTTTTTCCTCCCACCATACCAGCGTTAACGCGAGCTTGACCGAGTACCTTTTTTCCCCTGCGACCGGAACTTTTGGATATTTTGTCTTCTTCTGTCATTATTTTCATGAGTATTCAAGCTATGTCGTGATTTTCTGCCTTTTGTTTGTAAATAAGTTGACGAAGAACAGATATTTTCGAATATGGTTTATAAAAAATAATCCCTTCTTTATCCCAGCGCCACAAATCACAGGCCAACAAACACACCTATGTATGCAATCTATTTTTCTTGTTTTGTTTGCACCTCTCATCTTTTTTCTCTTATTTTTTTATTAATTTTTTTTAATTGTTTAATTTACTGAAAAATTGTATTATTGTGAATAAACAGATCATTTAACTTGATTAAATAACGCTTGTTATCTTATTTCTTATAAACAAATTTATGAAGTTTAAATTACTATAACAAGAAAAATCATTCGATCTCTCGACCTGCTGAGTGACATAAATCACCTGTCCCTCATACAACTGCCAAGGCCTCTGACGTTTAACGTGCGATAATATATATATTCATATGCACATACAAAAAGCTGCAGCCAAAATTGACGCCCCTCTAATATCGAGTATGAATGATTATGAAAAAATATTTGGCAAACTAGCAGAAAATATTTTTCTTCGCAGGGAGGCCCATTGACCTATGAAAGTTCTTTGTTCAAGTCTTTGTCTGGTTGTACTTATAAATGATTTAATCTTTTTCATGTTTTATTTTATAATTAAATTTAAAAAATATTTGCCGACTAGTCCTATGCTTTAATTATTTTAAAATGACTACCACCTATACGTATACCATAGTGTATATACTATACTAGTCCAGTAAAAATCGTTTGCGGGTAAAAGTGGGTGATTCCTCACCAGCTGCTCTCCCCTATAGGAGAACTATACTATTAGCGGGTACGCGGTAGCCAAGGGCTTTAATAAATCATGTGCTAAGAGAGTCCTTTTTTGACGCGCTGTTGGATGTATTATTCATGTGCTACCTACCGATCGTGTCAAGGGGGTCGAAGAGCTACGAGACTAAATTAATAATAAGAGTGTAGTTGTGTCCTTGATCACTACATACCTGGTTAGGTATATAGTCCGATAACTCTTTGGCTTGACTTTTATAAAGTAGTCGATTGTCCTTTCCGTGATTCTTACGGATGAGTGTATTGATTTTTTCAATTTAGCCGATCGCTTCGGATAAAAGTCTCTTGCAAGAATCCAAAACGTCTTTTATTAGAAAAATATACTGTATCGGGTAAAACTCGAAACTCCTGAGACTCTTGCAAGACTGGCACAGTCACGTTAACGAAATTTAATTCATTTAAGTTTTATTTGTTTTTTTTTGTTCGTTTTTATAATGGATTTAACAACATTTAGATGGGTGTACGATACTCGAGAATATAAATTTATATAAAATCCGCCTATGTCTGACTAAACTCGGACTCGTACTACTTGAAATTGGATGACTCGCAGTTTCCTGATTGCAGACAAATGTCGAGCTTACTTCATACCTCATGCCTAGGAAAAATTTTCGAAAATTTTTTTACGTTTGCTCGATGATCGTGGCAGGCTTAGGCGTTCCCAGCTAAAAATGCAAGCGGATTCTCAGGTGTCTCGAGGACGACCAGGTATACCCTCCGCCAGCACAGTCTCGCTAAACACTTGGTGTGTCGATGCTTACTGGAAGCTTCTCTGCAGTGTTGCCTTTGAGGTTGTACTTTGTTAGTGATTAAGCACGAGCCTTTTGAGTCAAATTGATCGAGACACTATTTGAATACGTGGCAATATCAATTTGAGAGGTAACAAGTATTATTTATCGAAACTCGTTAGTATTGATGTATATTGTATTCATCTCCTAGGGTTTAAATTTTGGTTAAAGTTTATCTGATTTAGTTGTCTACTATTTGAAATACAAATTTTCCTTTCGTACCTTAAGTACTACAATATTACAAACAACGTCAGATCAGATTCCCTAACGCAAGGGTATATCTGCAATCGTTTACAAATCGCTTTTTTTTCATAAATTATCTTATTAAATATATGTTCTTCGTCAAATTATTTACAAACGAAAATCACAAAATCAATACATAACTTGAATACTCATGGAAATAGTAACAGAGGAAAGACAAAATACACAAAAGTTGCGGTCGCAGGGGAAAAAAGACACTTGGTCGCGAGTTTGAGAAGATTGGCTGTGATATTCAAAGGGTAGGAGTGAAAGTAGCTCGGATTTGCTGTAAGAAGATACGGGGCCCTCCGTAGAATTGCAATTGGTTGAAACAATGGGCTTTAGCATTCGATTAACCAGGTGTGGTGGTGGTAGTCATGATGTTGGGAATGGTTTAATATATTATTTATTTCATTCCAAGGTATTAATTTTATAAATCCCTGTCAGCTGCGTTGGTTTATTTTTTGGAATATTTTTCGTTCTACGCCGAGAACTAATAAAGAACATAAGGTAGAAAAAAAAAAATACCAGGATTTACTTTGATTTTAGGGAGATACTTAAAAAAGTAAAAAATCGCTTGTTGCAGAATCGGTAGGATGCCTAATTGAAATTTTTTATAATTAATATTAAGGACCTACTTGAATCACTTGAACTTGCGTAACTTATTATTCTAAAATTATTTAAATCTTATATCTTCTAGACCAAGAAATTCATGTTTGGATCGTAGAATTATTGTTTCTATCTTAAGAAAAGAAAAAAAAAAGTAAAAAATCTTATACCATGAAAAACAAAAGTATTGTAAAAAAAATTGTTGTTTAGTAATTAGGATGTAGTTTAGTTGAAAATAGAACTACAGTAGTGATGAATGCATAAAAATTATTTTTAATTTAAAAAAAAAAATTTTTCCTTCCACTTTATTTGGTATAAGCTGCACAAAATGATTAGGTATTTTATTGCTTATTTTGAGCTTGTGGTCACTATCATACGTTGATTTTTTTGGTTTTTTCTTACTAGAGAAACGGCCACGGTAAAATTAAGTCGCAACACTGTCTCTAAAAATAAAAAAGAACACACACCAACAAACAGCTGATTTGTACAAACACCCAAAAGAGAGTGTTCGATCAATAACATGATGTACTTACAAATCTGTCAGTGCTTGATTCAATAAACATATCATAGGAAAAGTAAATGTGGAACAAAAGCAGGTGCAGGACCTACACGAATAATTGTAAATATATTATGAGCAGAGCTGCGTAGTAGAAGGTGGTAAAACTGAATTGTCATGACATTGAATGTATCAGTTCTGACACGCGATATTTGAGGGAAAAAACTATTCTTCTTCAGCTCAACTCTATATGTAGTGTCGCTACTTTGTTTTATGCTGGAAAGTAAAGATAAAATATTAGAAATTTTTGACTTTGGTAGGGTAAAAGTTCGAGGAAGCGTTTTTAAGAGAGTAGGGGCTGTTGTAATTGTATATGTCCTTATCCGCAGGAAAAAAGGGTAGATACGTTAAGCAGAGGCCATGTACACATATATGTAAGTAGGACAGAGTGCTATTGTTGTACTTGGTACTGTAGTTACGGACAAATGAGCGATAGCACTTTATCTTGAGTTTAAAGGTAAAAGCTTAACCAAAATTCTGCAATGTTAAGGTACAAGCAAAAAGGTACGTATAATATTCAAATTGACTAACGTATGTGCTTCTAGGCTAGAATCTCTAATAAAAAATATCTTTAAGCATATGATGCATTGATTTAAAATTTTATCATGTATTGGTTTCTTTGCAACTCGACCTACGTGGATTGGCTTTCGTTTTGTTTGTTTTCGGAAATACAAATAAAAAGAGGGGAAGTTGGGAAGGGGTTGACTGTATGTCGATGGGCGTGACTTTTTTCCCACTTCACGGCCAGGAAGTTTTGGTATAGTGGGAAAAGGAATCCCAAACCCTTTTAAGCCGTGTCGTAGCCAGGATGACCAGATCTGATAACTAACAGCCGAATTGGCGATTTTTGACCAACTATGGCGTAAAATTTTTGTATATTTTGCACTTAGATATTTTTTGGTGACTTCACCTAAAGCTCCCCTGTATAAACTCAGCGTCCATCAAATACATGTACTTTTTATTGAATAAAATATTGAAGGCCAATTGCTCACTTGATAATTACGATTGAACATTCCTAAAGTTCGTTTTTAGCTGTAGCTGTAGGATAGACAAATCCTGTGGTTCTGAAACTTGGCTCAAAAAACCGAGAAAGTAAAATCAGTGCTGCATGTGCCTAGTACCTCAGGGTGGTTCTCAAATAAATGTAATATTTTATTTATGTCTCTATAAATTTTTATTTTGTAGTTGGTTTATTGACGATTTTTTTTATTTTTTTTATTTCTTATTTCAAAATGAATCTCTTATATATCTAAAATTTGTTCTGCACTTTTTTATTGTATCTTGTTACTTAATGCAGGGATAAAAAAATTTTTTCGAAGAAGAAGTGAAAAATATTATATGCATTAGTTATTTATGCTAATGAAAATTGTGTGGCAAGTTGTTATAAAAAAAAAAGCTTAATTTTTCGCAAAACATAGATCAAGCCACTGTATGTATTGAATATTAAAAAGATTTAAAGATAACAAAAAAAATAGTAAACAGTTAATTTTTTTTTTTTTAGGCTTTTTACACTTGCACGTCTATAGTAGCTAACATTTTTATTTTTCAATACTTAACGTATATAATGTTAAAAACAGTTGTTACGCTGTATTTTTAAAAATAATACAGACACAAAAGGTAGTACAATTTACCTCATACACCGTATCACATGCTTTATACGTATATTTTTGCTTGACTTTTATGCTATTCATCTTGCAAAAAGTGCACTTTCCTTAAAATAAAATTTTTTTAACTCATTTCCGACCAATTGTATTTTTTTCATTTTTATTGATATAAAAATGTCATACATTTTTTTTAATAAAACAACTTTTTTTTTTTACAATACAAAATAAATATTTTTCAAACAAAAAAAGGAGGGGCTTATTCAACGAGAATAAAGTTTATTGCAAAGTTTTTTGATAATTATATTTTAATACTATATAATGTTTATAACTTGCATCATATTGCTGATGATGTCAAAAATATGAAGTGTTCGTTGAATGAAATTTGAGCTTTTGATTTTGAAAGCACTCTAGGCGTAACAAAAGAGCAGATTGCTAGTGGATACAAGCCTCTCGTTTAGCTATGCAAAAAAATCGAAGAGAAACGCTTAATAAACAATAAAAAAAAAAAGAAAAACAATTAAATTTAACAATTATAAAATCCAGTAAAAACCAGAAACAAATTTATTTGGAAAAAGTGAATTACATGGAATTTGACATTTGGATTCAAGAACCAATCAATGTTGTGTTGACAAAAGACTCTGTAAAGTGATAAAAATTAAACAAATGGCTATGAATCCAACTAGTGCTCTTGGCGATTCTAAAGTTACTTTAGAGCAGTTACTTATTCTTGGACCTGGCTTTACGTACCCGAGCGATTCAACACTTATAAATATGTAGAAAGTCAAAAAAGATTTTGAAAAGAAAGTGGAAAATTTTAACATGAATAATATACAATCGAAACTAATTTTATTTAAAATTTTTGAACTTTTGGAAGATGATAGTACATTGTTCATTGTTCCACTGCTACATTAATGTAAAAAATATGTATAGGCTGTGCATAGGAAAGTGTATTTTACAATGACGAAAGCGTATGATTATAACATTGACAGTGCTTACTGTTTGTGCTTCATTACATGTGCATGAGGAAGCAATTGGCAAACGAAGTGAATTGATTGTTATTATTTGCATCAACAGTGAAAGGTGTTAGTAACTACGTGAGACAACTGTTAATATGAACAATTATTGTGTTAGTGTCATTGTATATACGTTATTCGAAATTCTTGATGGTTATAATAAAGTAAACACTGCAGTTTGTTCTGCTGACTACTTTTAATCTTCATCAGTATCAAATTTGTACTCTGTAAAGGTAAAAAACAAAATTTTTTTTCTTATGACTATGATGACCTTTTGTACGTGATGAGTTTCATTACAGATAAACAGTAAATTTGTCATAGTAAAAATTGATAGCAGCGCAAAAGAATTTTCTGAGCCTTTCATTGTACATGTCACTTTTATTGGTGTTGATAACGTAACAGGCCAAAGATACAACATTTTATATGCCTCTTCCATAGACAGACGATGATATTCAAGTCATATCCAACTTTGTAAGCAGTAGTGCAATTCCACCGCCTACTTTGTCTTACTTATAAAATTTTCAAAATGTATATATATATTTTAGATACGTACGAAGAAGCATTGATACATCTGAGCTCTATGACATTCATACCCAAGAAACCTCGATCTTTGTTTACTATATCTAAAACAACGTGCTCAGAAGCAGGGAAAAGTATATCTTTAAAATCAAATGCTTCATCGTCAAAAGTCATTGACAAAACTTCGACGGATAACATGTACATCTTATTTTGTGTTCAAAGCCTTTCAGAGGCAATAAAGACTGGTACTGCAAGTCTTGCTGAAAATGTTGAGGAACAATCAAAAGGTTTTAATGTATAATTATCAACGTATGTATAAATATTCTTTACACACATTCATGTAGTAACCATTGCGTACGTAATTATTTTTCACAAATCCACTATGAAAATATATACGATAGATATCTTTATTATCAAACCTATATTTATCCTGTAAATTCATAAATAAAGTTCGTATAGACATAATTTTATCATCATAAGTTTGTTTAGCCTTAATTAACAAGTCTATAAAACTATTCCTTCTAAAATTCAAATGAGCATTATTACCATAAAATATTTAAATAAAATTTAAGTATCCTTGTCAAAAATAAACTAAAATAAATATAACAAATTAAAAAAAATTTTTTAAATTAAAATATGAGAGTTCTTTTATTAATCTTTTTTAAAAACTACAATTATTATGAGCTGCTAAACTGACCCGTTTTTTCTGTCGTTGAGTCAGAAATTCCAGCCAACTTACGACTGAAAAGGCCGTCCTTTTTGTAAGAAGGAAAGTGCGCTGAGTCTGAAAGACAATTATAGTTTTTTTATAGTTATGGTTCAAAATGGTATTTTTTTGCAATCATTATAAAAATCATTTATGATTTACCATAGAAACAATTTTTCTGGAATAAAACACTGAAATTTGTACTGGTTCATTTAGGCAAATAGTTTTCATTTAATTTCTCAATTTGACTCCAACTGCCCTTAAACCTTTTTTTTGTTGTATGGCTGGAAGATACAAACAGATTATTTTTAAAATGAGGGTTGAGTTCAAATTACATTAACAATTGACGTGGTATTCTCCGTTACTCCATAATACGGTCTACTAAAATACACCACGTGCAATTTCACGTATTTGCTAGCTAAAATTGCTGTCTAAAACTCGCATACAATATATGAATCAATTCGATATTAGCTATCTGCATTAACTTGAACATTTAAAATTTTTTGTAAGCTCCAACCTAAATAAAAAAAAAAATGTCATTACTAAATCTTCCGTAGACAGTACTTGATGCAATATTAGGGCTCTATACTAAATACACAGATATGTACAAAAACATCTCCCAACGCACCCATCCTCTTCTGCGGTTAAGGACATACATAATTAAAACGGCCCATACGCTTTTAGAAACGTTTTTCTGAGCTTTCTCCTTCCGACGTCTAAAATTTACCATAAGTAGCACTATCCGTCATAAATCAAAGAAGCGAGACTATATGGAGTTGAGCCCAAAAAGCGTGACAGTACCAATGCGTACAATGTCCATGACAATTCAGTTTCACCACCTGCTACTACGCAGCTCTACTTATAATTTATTTATATCTGTTTGTGAATCTCCTGCCCGTGTTTTTTTTTTACGTTTATTTTTTCTATGATCTTTTTTTAGTACAAGCACTGACCCATTTGTAAATAAATCATGTCATTGATCGAAAGCTTTCTTTTGGGTGATTGTATAAAATCTCAAGCCATTTATTTGTTGGTGTGTAGGATTTTTATGTTTCAAGCATATGTGGTAGTTTTAAGAACACGTAGCTACTTCTCTGGCAAGGAAAGACCAAAGAAATCGAAGTATGATATTGACCGCAATCTTAAAATAAGCAATAAAACATCTTATATTTTTGTGCAGCGCGTACTGACTTTACTGTAGTTGTATTTACAATTAAACTTTACCTTAATAATAAAATAACAGCTTTTGTTAAAACATTTGTGTGTTTCCATGGTACTAGAATTTTTTTTTCCCCTTTAGATAGAAACAATGATAATGCGATCCAGACGTGAGTTTTTAGGTGTGAAAGATGTGAAATATAAATAATTTTAGAATAACAAGTTATGCAAGTGCCAGTGATTGGAGTGGATCCTTGTTATTTATTGTGAAAAACTTTAACAAAACATCCTATCGATTTTAGATTAAACAATTTTCCTATTTTTTAAGCGCTTTCAAAAATAAAAATAAAATCGTCGTAATTTTTCGTGCTCTACCTAAAATTTCTCATTGGTTTACTGCGTACAACGAGAAATATTCCATAAAATAAACCAACGTAGGTGCCAGGGATTTAAAATATTAATACCTTAGCGTAACATAAATGATATATAAAGCCATCTCTAACATCAGGACTACCACCACCACATGAGGTTAATCTAACTTTAGAGCCCATTGTTTCAACCAATCAAAATTCTACAAAGGGCAACGTATTTACTTGTAGTAAGTACGAGCTTTTTTCACTCCTACCCTTTAAATATCACGGCCAATTTTCTTAAACACGTGACCAAGCGCCTTTTTTCCCCTGCAACCGCAAGTTTTGGATATTTTCTCCTCTTTTTTTATCATATTCATAACTGTTCAAGCTACGTATTGATTTTTTCTCACCGTTTGGAAATAGGGGTACTAAAAACAGATTTGTTTGTAGATAGTTTGTACAAAATTATTAATTAGTGAGCACAAGCAGACAAATGCGTCATCTATCACTGATCCGTGACTGTTTGCAAAACTGAGTTATACATACGTAAACATTCGAAGGGAACTTTCATCGTAAATAACAGATAATTACAGGCTCCAATCTTTAACTTAACTTACACCATAGGGGATAAAAATTTTTTTCGAATATTCAGAATTTCTATGTTTTTTTGAAGACTCTAAAGTCGTGTTAAATTTTGAAAGCCTTTTAGTTAAGATTAGCCCTCCTGCAATATGCCACAAAACAAGAAGACCAATATATTTTATAAATTAATTTCGCTAAGTTATGTTTACGCTTGAAATTTCGAACATTATTAGTTTTTCGGATTGTAATTATAATAAATTCTGGCATTGTATGGAATTCCATAGCATCTTCGTACGAAAGCCCTCTGATGTGATGTATATTGTGTTGCATTATTAGAATAGAAGAATAAATAAATTAAAAAAAATAATAAAAAATTGGCGGTATTTTTAAAGTATCAGATATATTTTTCTAGATAAACAGTGACAACGAAAAATTTCACTGGATTTGTAAGGCACCGCAAGTAGGAAATGTAGCTTGAGCAGGGATAAAGTTTTTTTTACTGTTACCATACGCATAAAACGAGCAGGGATTTTCATATAGATGGGAAGCAAGTAATTTCGGTTTATTAATATAGTCGAATGATTTTACGGACACCAAAGAGGTGGAATTAAGATCATAACGAGGATATTTTTAATAAGAAAGCGTAATACAGAAACGCAGGGCAACGAGATGTCCATCTTTGCTCGACCACTGATAAATCTAAGAGATATGCTGTACAGTAGAAGAACAGATGTTTTTGTAAGTTGAAATATTTATTTTAATTTTAAAAGCGTAAGACAAGTCCAAAGAGAAACATATAAATAAAAAATTTTTGTATTTTTTAGGATCCACAGCTTTTGAATGATAACAAAGTCATTAGCGATCTCTAAGGGACAATTTTAATCATCCATTCTTTATTGTGAAATATTGTACAGAACGACTATTATATGGATGAATAATTTGATGGATTGTTAAATAAGCATTATGCGCGTGTAATTAAATCATTGCCAATAGTAGATAGATTTTATTTGGGTCCCAATTGAGGCTAGTCAAACGTGGTGCTTTGCTTAATACCTAGTAGAAAAAAACACCGAGAAAAATAAAGAAAAATTTAATCTTTTAATAATTGTGTAATTTTTTTTTTTTAATTTGTACATTAATAATAATGTAACACAATAATGTGTCAATAATTTAAATTAACTGACGCATCACGGACAGTATCTAAGGGAAAGGACGGAACTTCCTAATTTACAAATCGTCATTATAATTAAAAAAATGCATGGTTTGGAAATTAATAAAATGTAAAATACATGTTTATTTTCTGTGTGGGTTTTATTTTTCAATATTAATCGAATAGTATGGATGCTAGGTAGGTTTCCGTAGTCTTTTCTAACAAAATGGTCCCATCCAAGTTTTTTAAAATTTATTTTATATTTTTCAAATACGATTTTTGATGATGACGATCTGTAAAATTCACGTGTCTTTAAAAATAAATGGTGATCTATTTGAATTTGCTTCTAACTCCTTCTACAAGATAATTTTTATTTTTAACTAACCAAGGAATAAAAAAACATTTTTTACCAAAAAAAATTTCTTTTTTTTCCTTTATGGGTAGACCATGGGTAGAGTAGCAAGAAGCTTACTATTCAAAGCTTATGATTAGGAGAAAATTTATGTTTTTCTAAAGGGCAATAATAAAGAAATCTTTTGCGCCTTGCAGAATTGCAAAAATTTCTTCAACTATTAAGATAGTAACGGTTGAAAATTGCAAAATTCCAATTTTTCAAAAATTTGAAAATTTTTTACTAAAAAAGTATAACTATCAAAGAAAAATTGTAAGACATATTTTTTGCTTGAATCGTGCTTAAAAATACGAATGTTTTTTTTTAAATCAAAATTTCATGAGTTTTCAATTTGTTAACAAAATTTTTAATAACTATTGATTTGCAAATTTTACAGCAAGCCACCAACAAAAATCGTGTTAAGCAGGTCACAAACACATTTATTAAACTTGAGTAGGACTCTTTTATTAAAAATGGCCACAGGGAAACACGGACGCTCATAGTTAAAAATCCGAAAGTTACTTTCTGAAATACTTTCTTCCTTCTAGGGTCTATAAAAAGCTTTAAAACTTGTTATTTATTCAGTAAACGTATGAATATCAAATCAAGAAGTTACAATATTAAGTTTAAAAAACTTTGTGAATGTATGTAGGTTTTTATTTCATTTTCTTAACTATTATATAATTCAACAATAACTTTTAAAAATCTTTTTTTCAACACTTCAAATTACAATATCAAGTAAAGAATTTTTCTAATTAATTATGGAAAAATTTTCTGTTCCTTGTCAACATGGCGTTATTTAATAGTTGATAAATTCCTTTATTTATCAAAAATTAAGCATACAGAATAATAAACTGGCTAGTTACGTTTTTAGTTTTTTTAGGATCTTTACTCAATAGCTGATGACCAATGTATTAAAGATACAAATCTATTTAAGTTGCACGAGCTTTTTTGCATCAATTTTTTTTATACGATACAAAAACATAGTAGGGTATGTATAATTGATTCTGAGTGATAAAAAGTCATATCTCATAAGAAGTGATGCACATTTTTTTCGTATTTTTAAATAGTTTTATGACACTTACTGGGACATATTTAAGGTAGAAATAATTAATATGGTAGTATATTTATTTATTGACATTGTTTCTCTTAAAACATTTCATTCCTCCAATATTTGTAATACACGTTGCCTTAGTTGGTTACGCTAATATTATACGATTAGACTTATACTACTATTAGTTTTCAAAAATGACGATAGTAACTAACGAGGTAAATTTATAATTTTCACACGGTTGTTCAAACGATTTTTTTTAAAGCAAAAGTGGGTTACGTCTCATTCAACGAAATTGTAATGAAATCTTGTACTAACACAAAATTTATATACTGATGTTCGTATAATCCCTCAAAATTCCAATGTTTTCTTGAAATTTCAAGCCCTATCCTGGGGTAAAATATTTGTACCTGCGTGCACTTTTCCGCGGGAATCGTCTGACGTATACTCGTTGTACCCCTTCCATGCTCAGCAAAGGAAAAAAAACATGTGCACCTTGTTTGGTAGTTTGGCCACGATAAGGCGCTTGAATCAGTGGTAAAACCGAACTCGCCTCGTAGCACTTAGCAGTTGTAGCTCACTAGCTATTGCATAGAATTGCAGTCACGTCAGCAACCTTCTGAGTTATCGAGGCAGGTGGCGAAGATTGGATTTAAACGTGAGAACGAGAGGATAAGACCCTTGAGACCAACAGTCTCGTGCCACTTTTCTCTCAATCAAGAGGTTTTTATAGAGTATCTTCAACCACAATTCGCACTTATAATTTCTGACTAATCGAGAATTTCATGTTACACTAGAATTTGTATTAAAATGTCTGAAAAGGATTGGACTGAATCACCGTTTGAAGATCACCAAGTAACACCAATTGGTCCTTTAAACCAGCTTGGAATGTCGTTGGCGGGTCACCAAACTATGTCTCCTAGCAAAACGTCACAAGAGGCGAGGCAGTTGGAGATTAAATCAATATCTAAGGATGATCCTCGCCTCTTAAAGGACCATTTTAAGGTAAGGAAACGATCAATCATACACAAATATCTCATTATTTTTACATTAATCAAAAATTTAATAAAGTGGCGCATTTGTAGTTTAAACGTCTAAAGGAAATAGATACCACACTATTTGTTCCCAATACGCTCAACGTCATCGTAAGTACGGAAGTTTTTTGTCTAAGTCTTTATCTGGTTTAATGTCTCATGACACTATTTTATCTACATGCATAAAGATTATTTTATGAGAAAATGTTATTTAAAAAAATATGTTTGTGGTTTAGGTCAGTGGTACATCCGTTTCAGTGACGGGAAACAAAAAAGTTGAAAAAGATAAAATCAGAAATACTTCCCCAGAATTTAGCGTAAATTTTAACATCCCCGAACAATTTGATTCGGACAAGGTTGAGGCGTGGCTCCACTCAAACAATAACGTCTTGTATCTATATGCTCCTCCGAAAAATGAGCCAGTTGCCAATGTGTAGACTGTAATCAACAGTAAAAATATCGATTGACTCACGGTTATCGTCTACGAAAGAGAATGAAGAAGGAAAAATAATAAATGATGTAATTTCATTAGTAAATCTATTTTATTCACAAACAATTAATTAAAGAACTTTGAGATTTTATAGTTTTTATCATATTAATACAAAAGTAAAAATTATAGTTTGAACGTTTTATAATATGTTAATTAACAAACTTACACCGTTGTCGACTTGCTTTTTTTAATGTCAAGTACAATTTTGCTATCAATATTTCAATGAAAAAAAAAATTGTTTGTTTGCAAGTCCACGGCAAAAATATCTGCAACGATATAGACATAGTAGAATAAAGATGGTTGATTAGATACATCAAATTTTTTATCCACAATGGCTAGAAATTAACTAAGTCAAAAAGAAGAACCGAAATACTGTTATAAAAAATGTATTTAATTAAAGTTTAAATATTTCTATTTAAGTTACCTATTGATGGAGCATTTCAGTATATTTTCAGCCACCTCACTTTTTCAGGTATAATTAGCAATCATGTAAGTTATCTTTAGCCTTATATTTTCCTTTAGTAAAACTTATCCTAACAATATTTATGCTACTTTAAACAGTATTTTATTAACGTTGATTTAAGCTTAGCTTACTAATAATATGACGATTTAATTTTCTTGAAGTTGGGAATTCTAATTAATCGAACAAATCATTACAGAAAAAACTTTCTTCTTAATGTATCATTTAAAATACGATCAAATTAAGCGTGATCTAAGACATTAGATTTTAATGAAAAGTTCATATTATAAATTAACCTCGTTAACAGCATATTTTGTAACGCAATAAGTGAGAAATAAATTTTTAATTATTAATTGTTAATTTTTCAAATTAAAAGTTAACATTTTTTATTCAAATTAAATAGTACGTTAAATACTACGAATTAATTAAATTTTTCGTACAATGTCCACCTAAGTTCATTATGTTGTGCCATAATCAATCGTAATTGAGACAATCAATACAAGTCAATATTGTTACAATATTCTAGAATTTTATTAACGCACAATAGTACCTTACTATACGCTGTCGACGACCATCGATTGTCTTGAAGTGCACCAAACGCAAGTCAACGTGAACGACGTCTCTTGTATACGAAAAGATTTAAAATTTATTTTGTCTGGGAGGAATCTCACAATTTTTTTCTTTCTGAAGCTAGTATGTTAAAGTGTAAGAGGTTAAACATAAAAGTGAATAAAAAAAAAAAAAATAATATGTTTGACTTGCTAGTTTTACTATCCATCCAGTAAAAGAATGATCTTTATATCATAATTTTGAGTATAGACCATCTTGAAGAAAATACAATAGGAAATACAAAAAGCGTATTCTAACAAGATTTATAAATTTTGAATGAAACAATTCATCCGCAAATGTTATACGATCTAATTAAAGGATATGTGATGATTTTTCACCGTTTTAAAACAATTTTTACGTTTAAAGTGTTAGAAACGGCTGGAACTACGAAAGTGGTTAATTTATTAGAAAAGATATTTAATAAAGGCATAATAATAAATACCACTTTTCTTTTTAACATTTTGACCACATATGTAACGTAAAAAGGTTAGATGGTATAATTATCTATGCACCTAGTGCGTCATGTCAACACGATTTGCAATAGGCCCGTGGAAATGTTTGTGCTTGTCTTAGTTGGATGCGCACCATTATTTTTGTATCGTTTTAATGTGATATGATACATTATTTAACACTTGACATTATAAATTTTAACAAAAACGCAAAAACAATCTTACTTCAAACTAACATTTCTTACTACAAATAACAATGATTTTACCAACGATCAAAACTTTATCATTCCTTGTCAGTAATCAATATCAGAATTTTTTTCTCATCCTCAGCTTATTGTGATGTTTATTTCTTTTCAGATTTTTTAAAAACCTACGAAACTCCTTTAATTATTTTAAAATAATACCAAAACCTTAGGACGCCCAACTTCATGTTATCCAAGAAATAAAATCTGAAACATTTTCGGTTAGACATAGGTATGTACGAAGAGCTTACAATGTATTAGTTGCAAACTTTGACTTAACTTTGAGTGAGTAGAAAAAAGACGAGAGTAATAAAGTTTACTACGGTATAAATTACTTATTAAGACTTTAGTGAGCGTAGCTTCAATGTCTTACACAATCTATACGTTAGAGTAATTTTCAAAAAATGAGATTTGGAAGTTGGGCACTAAGGGGCTCGGCCTATGGGCGAGTTACTTTTTTATTTTAACTTACGGTACAAAAACTATTGTTTTCTACTTGTGATCATTTCTTGTTATTTTTTATATGTGTACGACTAAGTAACGGGTTATTCATTCGTTTAGTACGAAAGTGGTATTGTTAAAAGTACATCATTTAAAAATTTATTTTAGTGATTTACTGTATAAGTATAACCTTCTTATGGAGTATAAGGCCACAAAGGGCGCGGCTGTGGCTCTCTGTACTGAGAATATATTGAAAATGGCTTTCCATCATTGTATAAACGGTTGGTTTTCTTTGGTTTCCTAAGTTTTTTGATTCTCCTACATGGTTTTTTTACAAAATACAGTATTATACGTCTGTGATATTTTTCATATAACAATACGATTAGGCTGAGGGCAAATCCACTTAATAAAAATACAAACAATGGGGCAACCTCAGTAAAACCGAATGATGTAAATGAAACTCCTTTTTCATTGCGAATAGTGCGAAGACTTTCCTTCCTTGCTCGAGATATTATTCCATTCTCTCGATACTTCTGAATGCTGAAAAAAAACAATGTTTAAATACTAAGACAATGATTTTTACTTGAAAATACTTACTGATGATTTAATAATTGAAGAAGTGGATCTCCTTTGTTCAAAGCTATAGCTTTTTTTCTAGAATGACCTAGTGGAATAGCTAAGATTTTACAATGGAAATGAATAGTTCTGGATTTCCGTAATATGCTAGACGAATAAAAAGCTACTCTGTCATTGCATATCTGAAATTATAAAAAAAATTTTGAATGATTTCTGTGCCAATAAATAATCGATTTTTATTGATTAACTCTTAATAGCTTTCAAAAATTGTTAAAATTGCTGTAATTTGGTAAGCTAGACTTACACTTACATATGGACACACACATACACGTGAGCGCGCCCACACACACATATATATTAATCACTTCCATAGAATTTATATCCATTCCGAAAATTTTTTTACTCAAGAATCGCAAATAAGTATCCTTCGACAAACAGTTTTACCACCATTTCAAGTAAAGTTACAAAATTGTATACGAATAAATGTTAGAAACAAGTTTTATATATTATAGTAAAAGATATTTCATTGTTTAATGTTTTTAAAAACAACCAACACACAAACTTAATATTTTACAGCACCTGCTTTAAAGCATCCTCTTGGGTTGTAGGTAGACTATTTTCATCCTTCAAAAATAATCTTAGTTCGTCGTTTATATTGTCCACTGAGCTCTAATAAAACGTCATACGATAAGGTTTTTTAATATAATGAAAAAAATACTTTTGGTTGAAACTTGATTAAATTACCGAAAAGTACTTTAAATCATCAGAGTTTTTTAAAATAATCAGTTGATATGTTTTGTCCTCTAGAAATTCACGCGCATTTCTAAATGGAATGTGTGGTATTGAAACTGTAGCAAAGCTTGTAAAACAGCCTGCGTACATGGAAATAATAATGAATGCTGTCAGATATAGCGACAGCCTTGCCATTTTTGAAGATACGGAATTGAATTGTACATCTGTAAATTAAAAAAAATATAAGTATAGTTGAGCAATCGTGTAAAAATTTTACGAATCCTTAATTATATTCAATAATATATGATGAATAAAAAGATTGAAGTTGTATATTTTGAAAACTTCGATAATTATAATCAATGGTTTTCCAATTTATCAAATGTAAGTTATAAATTAAATTAAATTGTAGTTTAATCGAGGTTTATAGGGGACTTTAAAAGTAAAGTCGAATTTTATTTTTTAAAATTCACTTGTCTAGTAGTACCATGTATTGATACAAAAAGTAGTGTAATATTCATTGTTATTGTTTCCGATTACTTTTTGCCTCTTTCGCAAAATTGCTAGCTTCTCTTTTAAGTAAAATAAGCATCATAGTAGTTTTTATCTTTTACAACTTTTTTGGCAATTTTGCGAAACGATAATAATAACGGCTCTATGACAAAAACTACTATTTCTTACTATTCGCTGTGAAAGTGAAGATAGCCAGCGCTTTAGTCGTCAAGTTTTTGCAACGCTGGCTGGATAGTGGACGACTTCTGTGATGCTAAATCCGCTATCAAATGTCAAACTAACCTTTTTGTGTTTTTTGGATTGTCAGATACATAAAAATTGACGTCATGTTTTATTTTAGTAGTAGCATCGAGGTTATTCTGCTCAACTTTGTTATAGGCGTATTTGTTATACACCCACTAAAATCACTTTACATATTATTTGAAGTCAAGAATATGGATAACATCATCTTTTAAAAACACTTACTCAACCATACAGAAATTATATTAATTGTAATAAATATTTTTTCTAGGTTTGGCATCGCCAAGGTCATCCACTATCCAGCCAGCGTTTCTAAACGTTCCCGTCAAGCGCGCTGGCTGTCTTCACTCTCACAGCGATGTGTTTCACTTCGTGCCCTTAAATCACCTGGAGTCCCCCTCTGCTCTGAAGTGTAAAATGTTAAGCAGGCAAAAAATACCCACAGACATAATCTATCACTTTTCGCCCTCAAAAAGAAAAACGTCGTTCAAATTTTGGGCTCAAACATACAACAATCCTGCCCTTCACGCAAGAGATTTTTTAGATTACACTCATTGTACGAACACAATTAATTTTCGAACCAGTTAGAGCACGTTAAATTTAAAAGCAAATAGCAATTATGTATACGTCTATAATTATAAGTGTCAAAAAATTTATGGTTGTACTTGGCCAGCCAACCCGAAGATGATGTGAGAAATTCCTCATCCCTTTTCAATGAAAACCGCAATATTCTGTTAACATCAGTAAAATCTAATCTAACTTATGTGTATTATTATAATGTATTCATAAATAAAATTTACTTGTCATTATTCGGTAATCATGAATTAACTTATTATCTCTACCTCGGGGCGTTTTTAGTGATATTTGGACCTTTACATTTCCCTGGTAAGAAAATAGCTTATGCCACACCATTACCATCCAACCTGATAACCCTACAGACCCTCAAACCCAACTTTGCAGGTCCCGCTGGCCGCTGAATAGCCCCTAACATGATGGCGATTGTACAACGAAAACTTATATTTCTTTTTATGTATAAGTTTGTTTTTTAAAAAAAATCTTGGTTCGTATTTTGCAAAAATATGAATTGAAATCTAGAGGAACTAATTTTCAAGAATGTAAATTGAAATCTAGAGGAAGTATTTTTCGACTCAACGTTCTAAGGTTTCTTTTATTTCTCCAAAATTATGTCCATTGTGTACGTTATAGGTCACCAAGTACGACTTACATGCTCAATTGGCGCAGGTGTTTTTTATGTTTAGGTACAAGTTGCAAAAATTGTTTTTATTACCTAGGGCGCCAATCGCAGTGTTGGTTTTGTATCTGATGTTGCCTGTCACCAAGAAAAGCACCGGGCCCGAGGGACTTTAATATTTAGGTTACTTAAATATAAAACCTAATTATAAAATATATTATTAATTTGGATTTTAATTTTGTAATTTTTTAAAATTTACAGATTTTTGGTCGGGGCGGGATGGTAAAAATTATTATTACTTAATATTTTAGACAAATGGTCAACTCATTTAAAAAAATATAATATTTTAACTTAGAAATTTGTTTTTGCATGTCATGAACGTACTTTCAAAATTTGTATCAAAAACATTTTTTTTTTGAGGCACACCTTCAATGTATGGTTTATTTTATTGATAATGTCACAAACAATGTGGGATTATACAATAAATTGATACAACTTTTTTGTGTATATAACAGGAAATTGTGTCACATTGACTTAAGCTTGTTTTGAAAATTTTTACCTCATAGCAGATTATCTTGCGAGCATAAAAATTTTTATGAAAAAGCGATGGATGTTAAAAAATTTTAAATGTCTTTCGTGTACTTGCGTATATCAATTTTTGAGTCATACGTGTTCAACGCTGTCGACACAAACAACATAGAGTACAATAAAATCAGTATTCTTGAGGTAATTTGTAATATTCAATTATTTTTTATAATCCAGACCCAATTTCTTTGTTTTGATTTCATACATTCAATTTTTAAGTTTACATAACAGTGAAAAGAGAGCAAAATGAATTAGCTACTCAAACAACTAATCTCAGTTATTCTAGTTTTATTTTAACAGTACATTTTATACGCTTAACCGTAACTTATTCAAGCTCAAAAATGTTGTTATTATATACAAAAAGCATGAAATCTGTAATCTATAGTCAATAGTAGCATCTATATTATATGCATAATAGTACGTAAACCACAAAAAAGGGTGTTACTCTGACTCAAATCCATGATCAAATTTTTTTTCTTTGTAGCCCATGACATTACAAGTAAAATGGGCCCAGTTTCAATAGTATGCCTCAAAAAAATTTTTTTATTTAAATGGGGGATCGAATTAGAACACTTTTTGTGGATTTTCTTAGGTATACGTTGAAAAAACTACTTAAAGAAAAAAAAAGGCTAGAGAGCTATAAGAATATATTATTATCAAAGAGAAAGGCATCACATGATGCACAATGATGCCACAGTGAAAAAAATTAAATGCATGAAAATATATTAGTGATCTAATACATGAAAATAAAAATTAAAAGAGTCGATAGTGAGTCCTCCGTCACTTACTTCACGTTCGTATTATTTCGTAAATGATTATTACTTTAAAAAATGTATTAAAATTTATAGGATTAACGTCCTATGAACTAGTCCATAATTTTGTTTCAAGAAACATAAGAGAAATAACTAATAAAAATAGTACCGCTCGAAATGTACAACCCTTTGATAATTTTATTTAATGGATGTAAATAATCAAAAAAACCTTGAACGAAGTAGTATAAAATAACGTAATATTAACCTCGTGTTTGTATTTTTATAAGAAATCTTCCTTAATAGTTTACCTGTAAA